>NC_045726.1:20208342-20236114 GCF_009834535.1 Camelus ferus
ACCACTCGGCCGCGTTCCGGAATTCTGAGTGTGGCGAGGTACCGTCGTCTGTCTGCAGCGCCTGGGATCATCTAGGAGCCCTCCGCGTGTCTTCCGCGAGTATCTCCTAGTGCAGGCTGCCGGGGAAAGGAGGGGGTTGACCTGGAAATGCATGTAGCATCTAGTGCAGCCTCCCCCCGGAACAGATCAGGAAATTAGCGGACTTACTCCTGCCAGTGAAAACATGTGACACCAGGCAGCTGCGTGGAGGGCGGCCCCAAACATTCCCAACCACTTGTAGGCGTTCCGGAATTCTGAGAGTGGGGAGGTTCCGTCCTCTCTCTGCAGAGCCTGGGATCTCCTAGGAGCCCTCCGCGTGTCTTCCCCGAGTGTCTCCTAGTGCGAGCTGCCGGAGAAATGCGGTGGTTGGGCTGGAAATGCAGGTAGCATCTAGTGCCTCCCCCTGCACAGATCAGGTAATTTGCGGACTTCCCCCTGCCAGGGAACACCTGTGACACCAGGCAGCTGCGTGGGGGGCGTCCCCAAACCTCCCCCACACATTCGGCCCGCATTCCGGAATTCTGAGTGTGGCGAGTTTCCGTCCCCTGTCTGCAGCGACTGGGATATCCTAGGAGCCTTAAGAGTGTCTTCCACGAGTGTCTCGTAGTGCAGGCTGCCGGGGAAAAGCGGGGGTTGGGCTAGAAATTCAGGTAGCATCTAGTGCCTCCTCCTGCACAGATCAGGTAATTAGCGGACTTCCTCCTGCCTGTGAACACCTGTGACATCAGGCAGCTGCGTGGAGGGCGGCCCAAACCTTCCCAATCCACTCGGATGCGTTCCGAATTCTGAGAGAGGGGAGGTTCCGTCCTCTGTCTGCAGCGCCTAGGATCTCCAAGGAGCCTTAAGAGTGTCTTCCCCGAATGACTCGTAGTGCAGGCTGCCGGGGAAATCGGGGTTGGGATGGAAATGCAGGTAGCATCTAGTGCCTCCCCCTGGGCTGATCAGGTAATTAGCGGAATTCCCCTGCCAGGGAACACTAGTGAAACCAGGCATCTGCGTGGAGGGCGGCCCCAAACCTCCCCAAACCACTCGGCCGCGTTCCGGAATTCTGAGTGTGGCGAGGTACCGTCGTCTGTCTGCAGCGCCTGGGATCATCTAGGAGCCCTCCGCGTGTCTTCCGCGAGTATCTCCTAGTGCAGGCTGCCGGGGAAAGGAGGGGTTGACCTGGAAATGCATGTAGCATCTAGTGCCTCCCCCCGGAACAGATCAGGAAATTAGCGGACTTACTCCTGCCAGTGAAAACATGTGACACCAGGCAGCTGCGTGGAGGGCGGCCCCAAACATTCCCAAACCACTTGTAGGCGTTCCGGAATTCTGAGAGTGGGGAGGTTCGTCCTCTCTCTGCGAGCCTGGGATCTCCTAGGAGCCCTCCGCGTGTCTTCCCCGGTGTCTCCCTAGTGCGAGCTGCCGGAGAAATGCGGGGTGGTTGGGCTGGAAATGCAGGTAGCATCTAGTGCCTCCCCTGCACAGATCAGGTAATTTGGGACTTCCCCCTGCCAGGGAACACCTGTGACACCAGGCAGCTGCGTGGGGGGCGTCCCCAAACCTCCCCCACCACATTCGGCCCGCATTCCGGAATTCTGAGTGTGGCGAGTTTCCGTCCCCTGTCTGCAGCGACTGGGATAATCCTAGGAGCCTTAAGAGTGTCTTCCACGAGTGTCTCGTAGTGCAGGCTGCCGGGGAAAAGCGGGGGGTTGGGCTAGAAATTCAGGTAGCATCTAGTGCCTCCTCCTGCACAGATCAGGTAATTAGCGGACTTCCTCCTGCCAGTGAACACCTGTGACATCAGGCAGCTGCGTGGAGTGCGGCCACAAACCTTCCCAATCCACTCGGATGCGTTCCAGAATTCTGAGAGAGGGGAGGTTCCGTCCTCTGTCTGCAGCGCCTGGGATCTCCAAGGAGCCTTAAGAGTGTCTTCCCCGAATGACTCCTAGTGCAGGCTGCCGGGGAAATCGGGGGTTGGGATGGAAATGCAGGTAGCATCTAGTGGCCTCCCCCTGCACAGATCAGGTAATAAGCGGACTTCCTCCTCCCAGCGAACAAACTGTGACACCAGGCAGCTGCGTGGAGGGCGGCCCCAAACCTGCCCCACCCATTCGGCCGTGTTCCAGAATTCTGAGTGTGGCGAGCCTCCGTCCTCTGTCTGCAGCGCCTGGGATCTCCTAGGAGCCCTCCGCGTGTCTTCCCCGAGTGTCTCCTAGTGCGGGCTGCCGGGGAAAAGCGGGCGTTGGGCTAGAAATGCAGGTAACATCTAGTGCCTCCCCCTGCACAGATCAGGAAATTAGCGGAATTCCTCATGCCAGTGAACACCTGTGACACCAGGCAGCTGCGTGGAGGGCGGCCCCCAAACATTCCCAACCCACTCGGCCACGTTCCTGGAATTCTGAGAGAGGGGAGGTTCCGTCCTCAGTCTGCAGCGCCTGGGATCTCCTAGGAACCCTCCGCGTGTCTTGCCCGAGTGTTCGTAGTGCAGGCTGCCGGGGAAATCGGGGTTGGGATGGAAATGCAGGTAGCATCTAGTGCCACTCCCGGGACAGATGAGGTATTTAGCGGACATCCCCCTGCCAGGGAACACCTGTGACAACAGACAGCTGCGTGGAGGGCGGCCCCAAACATTCCCAAACCACTCGTAGGCGTTCCGGAATTCTGAGTGTGGCGAGGTTCCGTCCTCTCTCTGCAGAGCCTGGGATCTCCTAGGAGCCCTCCGTGTGTCTTCCCCAAGTGTCTCCTAGTGCGAGCTGCCGGAGAAATGCGGGGGTTGGGCTGGAAATGCAGGTAGCATCTAGTGCCTCCCCCTGCACAGATCAGGTAATTAGCGGAATTCCCCCTGCCAGGGAACACCTGTGACACCAGGCAGCTGCGTGGAGAGTGACCCTAAACTTCCCCCACCCACTCGGCCGAGTTCCGGAATTCTGAGTGTTGCGAGGTTCCGTCCTCTGTCTCAGCGCCTGGGATCTCCTAGGAGCCCTCCGCGTGTCTTCCCCGAATGTCTCGTTGCGGGCTCCAGGGGAAAGGCGGGGGTTGGGCTGGAAATGCAGGTAACATCTAGTGCCTCCCCCTGCACAGATTAGGTAATTAGCGGACTTCTTCCTCACAGGGAACACCTGTGACACCAGGCAGCTTCGTGGGGGGCGGCCCCAAACCTCCAAATACAATTCGACCGCGTTCCGGAATTCTGAGTGTGGCGAGGTTCCGTCCTCTCTCTGCAGAGCCTGGGATCTCCTAGGAGCCCTCCTTGTGTCTTCCCCAAGTGTCTCCTAGTGCGAGCTGCCGGAGAAATGCGGGGGTTGGGCTGGAAATGCAGGTAGCATCTAGTGCCTCCCCCTGCACAGATCAGGTAATTAGCGGACTTCCCCCTGCCAGGGAACACCTGTGACACCAGGCAGCTGCGTGGGGGGCGTCCCCAAACCTCCCCCACACATTCGGCCGCATTCCAGAATTCTGAGTGTGGCGAGTTTCCGTTCCTGTCTGCATCGCCTGGGATCTCCTTGGAGCCCTCCGCGTGTCTTCCCCGAGTGTATCCTAGTGCGGGCTGCCGGGGAAAGGCGGGGGTTGGGCTAGAAATGCAGGTAGCATCTAGTGCCTCCTCCTGAACAGATCAGGTAATTAGCGGACTTCCTCCTGCCAGTGAACACCTGTGACATCAGGCAGCTTCTTGGAGGGCGGCCCCAAACCACCCCCACCCATTCGGCCGTGTTTCCGGTATTCTGAGTGTGGCGAGTCTCCGTCCTCTGTCTGCAGCGCCTGGGATCTCCTAGGAGCCCTCCGCGTGTCTTGCCCGAGTGTTCGTAGTGCAGGCTGCCGGGGAAATCGGGGTTGGGATGGAAATGCAGGTAGCATCCAGTGCCACTCCCGGGACAGATGAGGTATTTAGCGGAATTCCCCCTGCCAGGGAACACCTGTGACAACAGACAGCTGCGTGGAGAGCGACCCTAAACTTCCCCCACCCACTCGGCCGCGTTCCGGAATTCTGAGTGTGGCGAGGTTCCGTCCTCTGTCTGCAGCGCCTGGGATCTCCTAGGAGCCCTCCGCGTGTCTTCCCCGAGTGTCTCCTAGTGCGAGCTGCCGGAGAAATGCGGGGGTTGGGCTGGAAATGCAGGTAGCATCTAGTGCCTCCCCCTGCACAGATCAGGTAATTTGCGGACTTCCCCCTGCCAGGGAACACCTGTGACACCAGGCAGCTGCGTGGGGGGCGTCCCCAAACCTCCCCCACACATTCGGCCGCATTCCGGAATTCTGAGTGTGGCGAGTTTCCGTCCCCTGTCTGCAGCGACTGGGATATCCTAGGAGCCTTAAGAGTGTCTTCCCCGAGTGTCTCGTAGTGCAGGCTGCCGGGGAAAAGCGGGGGTTGGGCTAGAAATTCAGGTAGCATCTAGTGCCTCCTCCTGCACAGATCAGGTAATTAGCGGACTTCCTCCTGCCAGTGAAAACCTGTGACAACAGGCAGCTGCGTGGAGTGCGGCCACAAACCTTCCCAATCCACTCGGATGCGTTCCAGAATTCTGAGAGAGGGGAGGTTCCGTCCTCTGTCTGCAGCGCCTGGGATCTCCAAGGAGCCTTAAGAGTGTCTTCCCCGAATGACTCCTAGTGCAGGCTGCCGGGGAAATCGGGGGTTGGGATGGAAATGCAGGTAGCATCTAGTGCCTCCCCCTGCACAGATCAGGTAATAAGCGGACTTCCTCCTCCCAGCGAACAACTGTGACACCAGGCAGCTGCGTGGAGGGCGGCCCCAAACCTGCCCCACCCATTCGGCCGTGTTCCAGAATTCTGAGTGTGGCGAGTCTCCGTCCTCTGTCTGCAGTGCCTGGGATCTCCTAGGAGCCCTCCGCGTGTCTTCCCCGAGTGTCTCCTAGTGCGGGCTGCCGGGGAAAAGCGGGCGTTGGGCTAGAAATGCAGGTAACATCTAGTGCCTCCCCCTGCACAGATCAGGTAATTAGCGGAATTCCTCATGCCAGTGAACACCTGTGACACCAGGCAGCTGCGTGGAGGGCGGCCCCAAACATTCCCAACCCACTCGGCCACGTTCCGGAATTCTGAGAGAGGGGAGGTTCCGTCCTCAGTCTGCAGCGCCTGGGATCTCCTAGGAACCCTCCGCGTGTCTTGCCCGAGTGTTCGTAGTGCAGGCTGCCGGGGAAATCGGGGTTGGGATGGAAATGCAGGTAGCATCTAGTGCCACTCCCGGGACAGATGAGGTATTTAGCGGACATCCCCCTGCCAGGGAACACCTGTGACAACAGACAGCTGCGTGGAGGGCGGCCCCAAACATTCCCAAACCACTCGTAGGCGTTCCGGAATTCTGAGTGTGGCGAGGTTCCGTCCTCTCTCTGCAGAGCCTGGGATCTCCTAGGAGCCCTCCGTGTGTCTTCCCCAAGTGTCTCCTAGTGCGAGCTGCCAGAGAAATGCGGGGGTTGGGCTGGAAATGCAGGTAGCATCTAGTGCCTCCCCCTGCACAGATCAGGTAATTAGCGGAATTCCCCCTGCCAGGGAACACCTGTGACACCAGGCAGCTGCGTGGAGAGTGACCCTAAACTTCCCCCACCCACTCGGCCGTGTTCCGGTATTCTGAGTGTGGCGAGTCTCCGTCCTCTGTCTGCAGCGCCTGGGATCTCCTAGGAGCCCTCCGCGTGTCTTGCCCGAGTGTTCGTAGTGCAGGCTGCCGGGGAAATCGGGGTTGGGATGGAAATGCAGGTAGCATCTAGTGCCACTCCCGGGACAGATGAGGCATTTAGCGGACTTCCCCCTGCCAGGGAACACCTGTGACAACAGACAGCTGCGTGGAGAGCGACCCTAAACTTCCCCCACCCACTCGGCCGCGTTCCGGAATTCTGAGTGTGGCGAGGTTCCGTCCTCTGTCTGCAGCGCCTGGGATCTCCTAGGAGCCCTCCGCTTGTCTTCCCCGAATGTCTCGTTGCGGGCTCCCGGGGAAAGGCGGGGGTTGGGCTGGAAATGCAGGTAACATCTAGTGCCTCCCCCTGCACAGATTAGGTAATTAGCGGACTTCTTCCTCACAGGGAACACATGTGACACCAGGCAGCTTCGTGGGGGGCGGCCCCAAACCTCCAAATACAATTCGACCGCGTTCCGGAATTCTGAGTGTGGCGAGGTACTGTCCTCTGTCTGCAGCGCCTGGGATCTCCTAGGAGCCTTAAGAGTGTCTTCCCCGAGTGTCTCGTAGTGCCGGCTGCCGGGGAAATCGGGGGTTGGGATGGAAATGTAGGTAGCATCTAGTGCCTCCCCCTGCACAGATCAGGTAATTAGCGGACTTCCTCCTGCAAGGGAACACCTGTGACACCATGCAGCTTCGTGGAGGGCGGCCCCAAACCTCCCCCACCCACTTGGCCGCGATCCGGAATTCTGAGTGTGGCGAGGTTCTGTCCTCTGTCTGCTGCGCCTGGGATCTCCTAGGAGCCTTAAAAGTGTCTTCCCCGAGTGTCTCGTAGTGCAGGCTGCCGGGGAAATCGGGGGTTGGGATGGAATTGCAGGTAGCATCTAGTGCCTCTCCCTGGACAGATCAGGTAATTAGCAGAATTCCTCCTGCCAGGGAATATCTGTGACACCATGCAGCTGCGTGCAGGGCAGATCCAAACCTCCCCCACCCACTCGGCCTCGTTCCTGAATTCTGAGTGTGGCGAGGTTCCGTCCTCAGTCTGCAGCGCCTGGGATCTCCTAGGAGCTCTCCGCGTGTCTTCCCCGAGTGTATCCTAGTGTGGGCTGCCGGGGAAAGGCGGCGGTTGGGCTGGAAAAACAGGTAGCATCTAGTGCCTCCCCCTGGACCGATGAGCTATTTAGCGGTTTTCCCCCCTGCCAGGGAACACTGGTGACAACAAGAAGCTGCGTGGTGGGCGGACCCAAATCTCCCCCACCCACTCGGCCGCGTTCCTGAATTCTGAGTGTGGCGAGGTTCCGTCCTCTGTCTGTAGCGCCTGGGATCCCCTAGGAACCTTAAGAGTGTCTTCCCCGAGTGTCTCCTAGTGCAGGCTGCCGGGGAAATCGGGGGTTGGGATGGAAATGCAAGTAGCATCTAGTGCCTCCCCCGGCACTGATCAGGTAATTAGCGGACTTCCTCCTCCCAGCGAACAATTGTGACACCAGGCAGCTGCGTGGAGGGCGGCCCCAAACCTCCCCCACCCATTCGGCCGCGTTCCGGAATTCTGATTGTGGCGAGTCTCTGTCCCCAGTCTGCAGCGCCTGGGATATCCTACGAGCCCTCCGCGTGTCTTCCCCGAGTGTCTCCTAGTGCGGGCTGCCGGGGAAATGCGGGGGTTGGGCTAGAAATGCAGGTAACATCTAGTGCCTCCCCCTGCACAGATCAGGTAATTAGCAGAATTCCTCCTGCCTGTGAACACCTGTGACACCAGGAAACTGCGTGGAGGGCGGCCCCAAACATTCCCAACCTACTTGGCCGCGTACTGGAATTCTGAGGGAGGGGAGGTTCCGTCCTCAGTCTGCAGCGCCTGGGATCTCCTAGGAGCCCTCCGCGGGTCTTGCCGGAGTGTTCGTAGTGCAGGCTGCCGGGGAAATCGGGGTTGGGATGGAAATGCAGGTAGCATCTAGTGCCTCTCCCGGGACAGATGAGGTATTTAGCGGAATTCCCCCTGCCAGGGAACACCTGTGACAACAGACAGCTGCGTGGAGGGCGGCCCCAAACATTCCCAAACCACTCGTAGGCGTTCCGGAATTCTGAGTGTGGCGAGGTTCCGTCCTCTCTCTGCAGAGCCTGGGATCTCCTTGGAGCCCTCTGCGTGTCTTCCGCGATTGTCTCCTAGTGCGGGCTGCCGGGGAAACGCGGTGGTTGTGCTGAAAATGCAGGTAGCATCTAGTGCCTCCCCCTGCACAGATCAGGTAATTAGCGGAATTCTTCCTCCCATTGAACACTTGTGACACCATGCAGCTGCGTGGAGGGTGGCCCCAGTCCTCCCCCACCCACTCGGCCGCGTTCCGGAATTCTGACTGTGGCAAGGTTCCGTCCTCAGTCTGCAGATCCTGGGATCTCCTAGGAGCCCTCCGGGTTTCTTCCCGGAATGACTCTTATGCGGGCTGCCTGGGAAAGGCGGGGGTTGGGCTGGAAATGCAGGTAACATCTAGTGCCTCCCCCTGCACAGATCAGGTAATTAGCGTAATTCCTCCTGCCAGTGAACACCTGTGACACCAGGCAGCTGCGTGGAGGGCGGCCCCAAATATTCCCAACCCACTCGGCCGCGTTCCGGAATTCTGAGAGAGGGGAGGTTCCGTCCTCAGTCTGCAGCGCCTGGGATCTCCTAGGAGCCCTCCGCGTGTCTTGCCCGAGTGTTCGTAGTGCAGGCTGCCGGGGAAATCGTGGTTGGGATGGAAATGCAGGTAGCATCTAGTGCCACTCCCGGGACAGATGAGGTATTTAGCGGACATCCCCCTGCCAGGGAACACCTGTGACAACAGACAGCTGCGTGGAGGGCGGCCCCAAACATTCCCAAACCACTCGTAGGCGTTCCGGAATTCTGAGTGTGGCGAGGTTCCGTCCTCTCTCTGCAGAGCCTGGGATCTCCTAGGAGCCCTCCGTGTGTCTTCCCCAAGTGTCTCCTTGTGCGAGCTGCCGGAGAAATGCGGGGGTTGGGCTGGAAATGCAGGTAGCATCTAGTGCCTCCCCCTGCACAGATCAGGTAATTAGCGGACTTCCCCCTGCCAGGGAACACCTGTCACACCAGGCAGCTTCGTGGAAGGCGGCCCCAAAAGTCACCAACACACTCGGAAGCGTTCCGGAATTCTGAGTGTGGCGAGGATCCGTCCTCTGTCTGCAGGGCCTGGGATCTCCTAGGAGCCCTCCGCGTGTCTTCCCCGAGTGTCTTCTAGTGCGGGCTGCCAGGGAAAGTCGGGGGTTGTGCTGGAAAAGCAGGCAGCATCTAGAGCCTCCCCCTGGACAGATGAGGTAATTAGCGGAATTCCCTCTACCAAGGAACACCTGTTACACCACGCAGCTACGTGGAGGGCGGCCCCAAACCTCCCCCACCCACTCAGCCTCGTTCTGGATTTCTGAGTGTGGGGAGGTTCAGTCCTTTGTTTGCGGCGCCTGGGATCTCCTAGGAGCAATCCGCGTGTCTTCCCTGAGTGTCTCGTAGTGCGGGCTGCCGGGGAAAAGCAGGGGTTTTGGTGGAAATTCAGTTAGCATCTATTGCCTCCCCCTGCACAGATCAGGTAATTAGCGGACTTCCCCCTGCAAGGAAACACCTGTGACACCAGGAAGCTGCGTGGAGGTTGGCCCCATACCTCCCCCACCCACTCGGCCGCGTTCCGGAATTCTGAGTGTGGCGAGGTTCCGTTCTCTGTCTGCAGCGCCTTGGATCTCCTAGGTGCCCTCCCCGTGCCTTCCCCAAGTGTCATCAAGTGCGGGCTGCCGGGGAAACCCGGGGGTTTGGCTGGAAATGCAGGTAGCATCTAGTGCCTCCCCCTGCACATATCAGGTAAGTAGCGGACTTCCTCCTGCCAGTGAACACCTGTGACACCAGGCAGCTGCATGGAGGGCGGCCACAAACCTCCCCAACCCACTCGGCCGCGTACCGGAATTCTAAGTGTGGCGAGATTCCATCCTCTGTCTGCAGTGCCTGGGATGTCCTAGGAGCCCTAATAGTGTCTTCCCCGAGTGTCTCGTAGTGTAGGCTGCCGGGGAAATCGGGGGTTGGGATGGAAATGCAGGTAGCATCTAGTGCCTCCCCCGGCACAGATCAGGTAATTAGTGGAATTCCTCCTGCCAGGGCACACCTGTGAAACCATGCAGCTGCGTGGAGGGCGGCCCCAAACCTCCCCAACCCACTCGGCCGCGTTCCGGAATTCTGAGATTGGCGAGGTTCCGTCCTCTGTCAGCAGCGCCTGGGATCTCCAAGGAGCCCTCCGCGTGTCTTCCCCGAGTGTCTCCTAGTGCGGGCTGCCGGGTAAATGCGGGGATTGGGCTGGAAACACAGGTAGCATCTAGTGCCTCCCCCTGGACCGATGAGGTATTTAGCGGTTTTCCCCCTGCCTGGGAACACCGGTGACAACAAGCAGCTGCGTGGTGGGCGGACCCAAATCTCCCCCACCCACTCGGCCGCGTTCATGAATTCTGAGTGTGGCGAGGTTCCGTCCTCTGTCTGCAGCGCCTGGGATCTCCTAGGAGCCCTCCGCGTGTCTTCCCCGAGTGTCTCCTAGTGCGGGCTGCCGGGGAAAAGCGGGGGTTGGGCTAGAAATGCAGGTAACATCTAGTGCCTCCCCCTGCACAGATCAGGTAATTAGCGGAATTCCTCATGCAAGTGAACAGCTGTGACACCAGGCAGCTGCGTGGAGGGCGGCCCCAAACATTCCAAACCCACTCAGCCGCGTTCCGGAATTCTGAGAGAGGGGAGGTTCCGTCCTCTGTCTGCAGCGCCTGGGATCTCCTAGGAGCCCTCCGCGTGTCTTGCCCGAGTGTTCGTAGTGCAGGCTGCCGGGGAAATCGGGGTTGGGATGGAAATGCAGGTAGCATCTAGTGCCTCTCCCGGGACAGATGAGGTATTTAGCGGACTTCCCCCTGCCAGGGAACACCTGTGACACCAGGCAGCTGCGTGGGGGGCGGCCCCAAAAATCCAAAACACATTCGGCCGCATTCCGGAATTCTGAGTGTGGCGAGTTTCCGTCCCCTGTCTGCAGCGCCTGGGATCTCCTAGGAGCCCTCCGCGTGTTTTCCCCGAGTGTCTCGTAGTGCAGGCTGCCGGGGAAATCGGGGGTTGGGATGGAAATGCAGGTAGCATCTAGTGCCTCCCCCTGCACAGATAAGGTAATTAGCGGAATTCCTCCTGCCAGGGAATATCTGTGACACCATGCAGCTGGGTGCAGGGCGGCCACAATCCTCCCCCACCCACTCAGCCTCGTTCCTGAATTCTGAGTGTGGCGAGGTTCCGTCCTCAGTCTGCAGCGCCTGGGATCTCCTAGGAGCCCTCCGCGTGTTTTCCGCGAGTGTCTCCTAGTGCGGGCTACTGGGGAAAGGCGGAGGTTGACCTGGAAATGCATGTAGCATCTAGTGCCTCCCCCCGGAACAGATCAGGATATTAGCGGACTTACTCCTGCCAGTGAAAATATGTGACACCAGGCAGCTGCGTGGAGGGCGGCCCCAAACATTCCCAACCAACTCGGCCGCGTTCCGGAATTCTGAGAGTGGGGAGGTTTCGTCCTCTGTCTGCTGCACCTGGGATCTCCTAGGAGCCTTAAGAGTGTCTTCCCCGAGTGTCTCGTAGTGCAGGCTGCCGAGGAAATCGGTGGTTGGGATGGAATTGCAGGTAGCATCTAGTGCCTCTCCCGGGACAGATCAG
Organism: Camelus ferus; assembly: GCF_009834535.1. NCBI lineage: Eukaryota > Metazoa > Chordata > Mammalia > Artiodactyla > Camelidae > Camelus > Camelus ferus. The sequence goes on from NC_045726.1 coordinate 20,219,673, forward strand.
GTAATTAGCGGAATTCCTCCTGCCAGGGAATATCTGTGACACCATGCAGCTGCGTGCAGGGCGGATCCAAACCTCCCCCACCCACTCGGCCTCTTTCCTGAATTCTGAGTGAGGCGAGGTTCCGTCCTCTGTCTGCAGCGCCTGGGATCTCCTAGGAGCCCTCCGCGTGTCTTCCCCGAGTGTATCCTAGTGCGGGCTGCCGGGGAAAGGCGGGGGTTGGGCTAGAAATGCAGGTAGCATCTAGTGCCTCCTCCTGCACAGATCAGGTAATTAGCGGACTTCCTCCTGCCTGTGAACACCTGTGACATCAGGCAGCTGCGTGGAGGGCGGCCCCAAACCTTCCCAATCCACTCGGATGCGTTCCGGAATTCTGAGAGAGGGGAGGTTCCGTCCTCTGTCTGCAGCGCCTAGGATCTCCAAGGAGCCTTAAGAGTGTCTTCCCCGAATGACTCGTAGTGCAGGCTGCCGGGGAAATCGGGGTTTGGGATGGAAATGCAGGTAGCATCTAGTGCCTCCCCCTGGGCTGATCAGGTAATTAGCGGAATTCCCCCTGCCAGGGAACACTAGTGAAACCAGGCATCTGCGTGGAGGGCGGCCCCAAACATCCCCAAACCACTCGGCCGCGTTCCGGAATTCTGAGTGTGGCGAGGTACCGTCGTCTGTCTGCAGCGCCTGGGATCATCTAGGAGCCCTTCCGCGTGTCTTCCGCGAGTATCTCCTAGTGCAGGCTGCCGGGGAAAGGAGGGGGTTGACCTGGAAATGCATGTAGCATCTAGTGCCTCCCCCCGGAACAGATCAGGAAATTAGCGGACTTACTCCTGCCAGTGAAAACATGTGACACCAGGCAGCTGCGTGGAGGGCGGCCCCAAACATTCCCAAACCACTCGTAGGCGTTCCGGAATTCTGAGAGTGGGGAGGTTCCGTCCTCTCTCTGCAGAGCCTGGGATCTCCAAGGAGCCCTCCGCGTGTCTTCCCCGAGTGTCTCCTAGTGCGAGCTGCCGGAGAAATGCGGTGGTTGGGCTGGAAATGCAGGTAGCATCTAGTGCCTCCCCCTGCACAGATCAGGTAATTTGCGGACTTCCCCCTGCCAGGGAACACCTGTGACACCAGGCAGCTGCGTGGGGGGCGTCCCCAAACCTCCCCCACACATTCGGCCGCATTCCGGAATTCTGAGTGTGGCGAGTTTCCGTCCCCTGTCTGCAGCGACTGGGATATCCTAGGAGCCTTAAGAGTGTCTTCCACGAGTGTCTCGTAGTGCAGGCTGCCGGGGAAAAGCGGGGGTTGGGCTAGAAATTCAGGTAGCATCTAGTGCCTCCTCCTGCACAGATCAGGTAATTAGCGGACTTCCTCCTGCCAGTGAACACCTGTGACATCAGGCAGCTGCGTGGAGTGCGGCCACAAACCTTCCCAATCCACTCGGATGCGTTCCAGAATTCTGAGAGAGGGGAGGTTCCGTCCTCTGTCTGCAGCGCCTGGGATCTCCAAGGAGCCTTAAGAGTGTCTTCCCCGAATGACTCCTAGTGCAGGCTGCCGGGGAAATCGGGGGTTGGGATGGAAATGCAGGTAGCATCTAGTGCCTCCCCCTGCACAGATCAGGTAATAAGCGGACTTCCTCCTCCCAGCGAACAACTGTGACACCAGGCAGCTGCGTGGAGGGCGGCCCCAAACCTGCCCCACCCATTCGGCCGTGTTCCAGAATTCTGAGTGTGGCGAGTCTCCGTCCTCTGTCTGCAGCGCCTGGGATCTCCTAGGAGCCCTCCGCGAGTCTTCCCCGAGTGTCTCCTAGTGCGGGCTGCCGGGGAAAAGCGGGCGTTGGGCTAGAAATGCAGGTAACATCTAGTGCCTCCCCCTGCACAGATCAGGAAATTAGCGGAATTCCTCATGCCAGTGAACACCTGTGACACCAGGCAGCTGCGTGGAGGGCGGCCCCAAACATTCCCAACCCACTCGGCCACGTTCCGGAATTCTGAGAGAGGGGAGGTTCCGTCCTCAGTCTGCAGCGCCTGGGATCTCCTAGGAACACTCCGCGTGTCTTGCCCGAGTGTTCGTAGTGCAGGCTGCCGGGGAAATCGGGGTTGGGATGGAAATGCAGGTAGCATCTAGTGCCACTCCCGGGACAGATGAGGTATTTAGCGGACATCCCCCTGCCAGGGAACACCTGTGACAACAGACAGCTGCGTGGAGGGCGGCCCCAAACATTCCCAAACCACTCGTAGGCGTTCCGGAATTCTGAGTGTGGCGAGGTTCCGTCCTCTCTCTGCAGAGCCTGGGATCTCCTAGGAGCCCTCCGTGTGTCTTCCCCAAGTGTCTCCTAGTGCGAGCTGCCGGAGAAATGCGGGGGTTGGGCTGGAAATGCAGGTAGCATCTAGTGCCTCCCCCTGCACAGATCAGGTAATTAGCGGAATTCCCCCTGCCAGGGAACACCTGTGACACCAGGCAGCTGCGTGGAGAGTGACCCTAAACTTCCCCCACCCACTCGGCCGCGTTCCGGAATTCTGAGTGTTGCGAGGTTCCGTCCTCTGTCTGCAGCGCCTGGGATCTCCTAGGAGCCCTCCGCGTGTCTTCCCCGAATGTCTCGTAGCGGGCTCCAGGGGAAAGGCGGGGGTTGGGCTGGAAATGCAGGTAACAAATAGTGCCTCCCCCTGCACAGATTAGGTAATTAGCGGACTTCTTCCTCACAGGGAACACCTGTGACACCAGGCAGCTTCGTGGGGGGCGGCCCCAAACCTCCAAATACAATTCGACCGCGTTCCGGAATTCTGAGTGTGGCGAGGATCCGTCCTCTCTCTGCAGAGCCTGGGATCTCCTAGGAGCCCTCCTTGTGTCTTCCCCAAGTGTCTCCTAGTGCGAGCTGCCGGAGAAATGCGGGGGTTGGGCTGGAAATGCAGGTAGCATCTAGTGCCTCCCCCTGCACAGATCAGGTAATTAGCGGACTTCCCCCTGCCAGGGAACACCTGTGACACCAGGCAGCTGCGTGGGGGGCGTCCCCAAACCTCCCCCACACATTCGGCCGCATTCCAGAATTCTGAGTGTGGCGAGTTTCCGTTCCTGTCTGCATCGCCTGGGATCTCCTTGGAGCCCTCCGCGTGTCTTCCCCGAGTGTATCCTAGTGCGGGCTGCCGGGGAAAGGCGGGGGTTGGGCTAGAAATGCAGGTAGCATCTAGTGCCTCCTCCTGCACAGATCAGGTAATTAGCGGACTTCCTCCTGCCAGTGAACACCTGTGACATCAGGCAGCTTCTTGGAGGGCGGCCCCAAACCACCCCCACCCATTCGGCCGTGTTCCGGTATTCTGAGTGTGGCGAGTCTCCGTCCTCTGTCTGCAGCGCCTGGGATCTCCTAGGAGCCCTCCGCGTGTCTTGCCCGAGTGTTCGTAGTGCAGGCTGTCGGGGAAATCGAGGTTGGGATGGAAATGCAGGTAGCATCTAGTGCCACTCCCGGGACAGATGAGGTATTTAGCGGACTTCCCCCTGCCAGGGAACACCTGTGACAACAGACAGCTGCGTGGAGAGCGACCCTAAAATTCCCCCACCCACTCGGCCGCGTTCCGGAATTCTGAGTGTTGCGAGGTTCCGTCCTCTGTCTGCAGCGCCTGGGATCTCCAAGGAGCCCTCCGCGTGTCTTCCCCGAGTGTCTCCTAGTGCGAGCTGCCGGAGAAATGCGGGGGTTGGGCTGGAAATGCAGGTAGCATCTAGTGCCTCCCCCTGCACAGATCAGGTAATTTGCGGACTTCCCCCTGCCAGGGAACACCTGTGACACCAGGCAGCTGCGTGGGGGGCGTCCCCAAACCTCCCCCACACATTCGGCCGCATTCCGGAATTCTGAGTGTGGCGAGTTTCCGTCCCCTGTCTGCAGCGACTGGGATATCCTAGGAGCCTTAAGAGTGTCTTCCCCGAGTGCCTCGTAGTGCAGGCTGCCGGGGAAAAGCGGGGTTTGGGCTAGAAATTCAGGTAGCATCTAGTGCCTCCTCCTGCACAGATCAGGTAATTAGCGGACTTCCTCCTGCCAGTGAAAACCTGTGACAACAGGCAGCTGCGTGGAGTGCGGCCACAAACCTTCCCAATCCACTCGGATGCGTTCCAGAATTCTGAGAGAGGGGAGGTTCCGTCCTCTGTCTGCAGCGCCTGGGATCTCCAAGGAGCCTTAAGAGTGTCTTCCCCGAATGACTCCTAGTGCAGGCTGCCGGGGAAATCGGGGGTTGGGATGGAAATGCAGGTAGCATCTAGTGCCTCCCCCTGCACAGATCAGGTAATAAGCGGACTTCCTCCTCCCAGCGAACAACTGTGACACCAGGCAGCTGCGTGGAGGGCGGCCCCAAACCTGCCCCACCCATTCGGCCGTGTTCCAGAATTCTGAGTGTGGCGAGTCTCCGTCCTCTGTCTGCAGCGCCTGGGATCTCCTAGGAGCCCTCCGCGTGTCTTCCCCGAGTGTCTCCTAGTGCGGGCTGCCGGGGAAAAGCGGGCGTTGGGCTAGAAATGCAGGTAACATCTAGTGCCTCCCCCTGCACAGATCAGGTAATTAGCGGAATTCCTCATGCCAGTGAACACCTGTGACACCAGGCAGCTGCGTGGAGGGCGGCCCCAAACATTCCCAACCCACTCGGCCACGTTCCGGAATTCTGAGAGAGGGGAGGTTCCGTCCTCATTCTGCAGCGCCTGGGATCTCCTAGGAACCCTCCGCGTGTCTTGCCCGAGTGTTCGTAGTGCAGGCTGCCGGGGAAATCGGGGTTGGGATGGAAATGCAGGTAGCATCTAATGCCACTCCCGGGACAGATGAGGTATTTAGCGGACATCCCCCTGCCAGGGAACACCTGTGACAACAGACAGCTGCGTGGAGGGCGGCCCCAAACATTCCCAAACCACTCGTAGGCGTTCCGGAATTCTGAGTGTGGCGAGGTTCCGTCCTCTCTCTGCAGAGCCTGGGATCTCCTAGGAGCCCTCCGTGTGTCTTCCCCAAGTGTCTCCTAGTGCGAGCTGCAGGAGAAATGCGGGGGTTGGGCTGGAAATGCAGGTAGCATCTAGTGCCTCCCCCTGCACAGATCAGGTAATTAGCGGAATTCCCCCTGCCAGGGAACACCTGTGACACCAGGCAGCTGCGTGGAGAGTGACCCTAAACTTCCCCCACCCACTCGGCCGTGTTCCGGTATTCTGAGTGTGGCGAGTCTCCGTCCTCTGTCTGCAGCGCCTGGGATCTCCTAGGAGCCCTCCGCGTGTCTTGCCCGAGTGTTCGTAGTGCAGGCTGCCGGGGAAATCGGGGTTGGGATGGAAATGCAGGTAGCATCTAGTGCCACTCCCGGGACAGATGAGGCATTTAGCGGACTTCCCCCTGCCAGGGAACACCTGTGACAACAGACAGCTGCGTGGAGAGCGACCCTAAACTTCCCCCACCCACTCGGCCGCGTTCCGGAATTCTGAGTGTGGCGAGGTTCCGTCCTCTGTCTGCAGCGCCTGGGATCTCCTAGGAGCCCTCCGCTTGTCTTCCCCGAATGTCTCGTTGCGGGCTCCCGGGGAAAGGCGGGGGTTGGGCTGGAAATGCAGGTAACATCTAGTGCCTCCCCCTGCACAGATTAGGTAATTAGCGGACTTCATCCTCACAGGGAACACATGTGACACCAGGCAGCTTCGTGGGGGGCGGCCCCAAACCTCCAAATACAATTCGACCGCGTTCCGGAATTCTGAGTGTGGCGAGGTACTGTCCTCTGTCTGCAGCGCCTGGGATCTCCTAGGAGCCTTAAGAGTGTCTTCCCCGAGTGTCTCGTAGTGCCGGCTGCCGGGGAAATCGGGGGTTGGGATGGAAATGTAGGTAGCATCTAGTGCCTCCCCCTGCACAGATCAGGTAATTAGCGGACTTCCTCCTGCAAGGGAACACCTGTGACACCATGCAGCTTCGTGGAGGGCGGCCCCAAACCTCCCCCACCCACTTGGCCGCGATCCGGAATTCTGAGTGTGGCGAGGTTCTGTCCTCTGTCTGCTGCGCCTGGGATCTCCTAGGAGCCTTAAAAGTGTCTTCCCCGAGTGTCTCGTAGTGCAGGCTGCCGGGGAAATCGGGGGTTGGGATGGAATTGCAGGTAGCATCTAGTGCCTCTCCCTGGACAGATCAGGTAATTAGCAGAATTCCTCCTGCCAGGGAATATCTGTGACACCATGCAGCTGCGTGCAGGGCAGATCCAAACCTCCCCCACCCACTCGGCCTCGTTCCTGAATTCTGAGTGTGGCGAGGTTCCGTCCTCAGTCTGCAGCGCCTGGGATCTCCTAGGAGCTCTCCGCGTGTCTTCCCCGAGTGTATCCTAATGTGGGCTGCCGGGGAAAGGCGGCGGTTGGGCTGGAAAAACAGGTAGCATCTAGTGCCTCCCCCTGGACCGATGAGCTATTTAGCGGTTTTCCCCCTGCCAGGGAACACTGGTGACAACAAGAAGCTGCGTGGTGGGCGGACCCAAATCTCCCCCACCCACTCGGCCGCGTTCCTGAATTCTGAGTGTGGCGAGGTTCCGTCCTCTGTCTGTAGCGCCTGGGATCCCCTAGGAACCTTAAGAGTGTCTTCCCCGAGTGTCTCCTAGTGCAGGCTGCCGGGGAAATCGGGGGTTGGGATGGAAATGCAAGTAGCATCTAGTGCCTCCCCCGGCACTGATCAGGTAATTAGCGGACTTCCTCCTCCCAGCGAACAATTGTGACACCAGGCAGCTGCGTGGAGGGCGGCCCCAAACCTCCCCCACCCATTCGGCCGCGTTCCGGAATTCTGATTGTGGCGAGTCTCTGTCCCCAGTCTGCAGCGCCTGGGATATCCTACGAGCCCTCCGCGTGTCTTCCCCGAGTGTCTCCTAGTGCGGGCTGCCGGGGAAATGCGGGGGTTGGGCTAGAAATGCAGGTAACATCTAGTGCCTCCCCCTGCACAGATCAGGTAATTAGCAGAATTCCTCCTGCCTGTGAACACCTGTGACACCAGGAAACTGCGTGGAGGGCGGCCCCAAACATTCCCAACCTACTTGGCCGCGTACTGGAATTCTGAGGGAGGGGAGGTTCCGTCCTCAGTCTGCAGCGCCTGGGATCTCCTAGGAGCCCTCCGCGGGTCTTGCCGGAGTGTTCGTAGTGCAGGCTGCCGGGGAAATCGGGGTTGGGATGGAAATGCAGGTAGCATCTAGTGCCTCTCCCGGGACAGATGAGGTATTTAGCGGACTTCCCCCTGCCAGGGAACACCTGTGACAACAGACAGCTGCGTGGAGGGCGGCCCCAAACATTCCCAAACCACTCGTAGGCGTTCCGGAATTCTGAGTGTGGCGAGGTTCCGTCCTCTCTCTGCAGAGCCTGGGATCTCCTTGGAGCCCTCTGCGTGTCTTCCGCGATTGTCTCCTAGTGCGGGCTGCCGGGGAAACGCGGTGGTTGTGCTGAAAATGCAGGTAGCATCTAGTGCCTCCCCCTGCACAGATCAGGTAATTAGCGGAATTCTTCCTCCCATTGAACACTTGTGACACCATGCAGCTGCGTGGAGGGTGGCCCCAGTCCTCCCCCACCCACTCGGCCGCGTTCTGGAATTCTGACTGTGGCGAGGTTCCGTCCTCAGTCTGCAGATCCTGGGATCTCCTAGGAGCCCTCCGCGTTTCTTCCCGGAATGACTCTTATGAGGGCTGCCTGGGAAAGGCGGGGGTTGGGCTGGAAATGCAGGTAACATCTAGTGCCTCCCCCTGCACAGATCAGGTAATTAGCGTAATTCCTCCTGCCAGTGAACACCTGTGACACCAGGCAGCTGCGTGGAGGGCGGCCCCAAATATTCCCAACCCACTCGGCCGCGTTCCGGAATTCTGAGAGAGGGGAGGTTCCGTCCTCAGTCTGCAGCGCCTGGGATCTCCTAGGAGCCCTCCGCGTGTCTTGCCCGAGTGTTCGTAGTGCAGGCTGCCGGGGAAATCGTGGTTGGGATGGAAATGCAGGTAGCATCTAGTGCCACTCCCGGGACAGATGAGGTATTTAGCGGACATCCCCCTGCCAGGGAACACCTGTGACAACAGACAGCTGCGTGGAGGGCGGCCCCAAACATTCCCAAACCACTCGTAGGCGTTCCGGAATTCTGAGTGTGGCGAGGTTCCGTCCTCTCTCTGCAGAGCCTGGGATCTCCTAGGAGCCCTCCGTGTGTCTTCCCCAAGTGTCTCCTAGTGCGAGCTGCCGGAGAAATGCGGGGGTTGGGCTGGAAATGCAGGTAGCATCTAGTGACTCCCACTGGACAGATGAGGTAATTAGCGGAATTCCCCCTGCCAGGGAACACCAGTGACAACAGGGAGCTGCGTGGTGGGCGGCCCCAAATATCCCCAAACAACTCGGGCACGTTCCGGAATTCTGAGTGTGGCGAGGTTGCTTCCTCAGTCTGCACCGCCTGGGATCTCCTAGGAGCACTCCAAGTGTCTTCCCCGAGTGTCTCGTTGTGCTGGCTGCCAGGGAAAAGCGGGGGTTGGGCTGGAAATGCAGGTAGCATCTAGTGCCTCCCCCTGCAAGATCAGGTAATTAGCGGACTTCCTCCTGCCAGGGAACACCTGTGACACCATGCACCTTCATGGATGGCGGCCCAAAACCTCCCCAACACACTGGCCGCGTTCTGGAATTCTCATAGTGGGGAGGTTGAGTCCTCTGTGTGCGGCGCCTGGGATCTCCTAGGAGCACTCCGCTTGTCTTCTTCTAGTGTTTCCTAGTGCGGGCTGCCGGGGAACGACGGGGGTTGGGCTGGAAATGCAGGTAGCATCTAGTGCCTCCCCCTGCACACATCCGATAATTAGCGGACTTCCCCCTGCCAGGGAACACCTGTGACACCAGGCAGCTTCGTGGAGGGCGGTCCCAAATCTCACCAACCCACTCGGCCTCGTTCCGGACTTCTGAGTGTGGCGAGGTTCCGTCCTCTGTCTGCAGCGCCTGGGATCTACTAAGAGCCCTCTGAGTGTCTTCCCCAAGTGTCTCTTAGAGCGGGCTGCCTGGGAATGGCGGGGGTTGTGCTGGAAACACAGGTAGCATCTAGTGCATCCCCCTGGACTGATGAGGTAATTAGCGGGCTTCCCCTACCAGGGAACACCTGTGACAACAGGCAGCTGCGTGGAGGGCGGCCCAATACCTCCCCCACCCACTCGGCCGCGTTCCTGAATTCTGAGTGTGGTGAGGATCCGTTCTCTGTCTGCAGCGCCTGGGATCTCCTAGGAGCCCTCCGAGTGCCTTCCCAGAGTGTCTTGTAGTGTGGGCTGCCTGGGAAAGGCGGGGGTTGGGCTGGAAATGCAGGTAGCATCTAGTGCCTTCCCCTGGACAGATAAGGTATTTAGCGGAATTCCCCCTGCCCGGGAACACCTGTGACACCAGGCAGCTGCTTGGAGGGCGGCCCCAAAACTCCCCCTCCCACTCGGCCACGTTCTGGAATTCTTAGTGTGGCGAGGTTCCATGCACTTTCTGCAGCGCCTGGGATCTCCTAGGAGCCCTCCGCGTGTCTTCCCCGAGTGACTCTTATGCGGGCTGCCGGGAAAATTTGGGGGTTGTGCTGGAAACACAGGTAGCATCTAGTGCTTCCCCCTGGACAGATGAGGTAATTAGCGGTCTTCCCCCTGCCAGGGAACACCTGTGACACCATGCACCTTCATGGAGGGTGGCCCCAAACCTCCCCCACCCACTGGCCGCGTTCTGAAATTCTCATTTTGGGGAGGTTCAGTCCTCTGTTTCGGCGCGTGGGATCTCCTAGGAGCACTCCGCTTGTCTTTCCTGAGTGTCCCCTAGTGCGGGCTGCCGGGGAAAGGCGGGGGATGTGCTGGAAATGCAGGAAGCATCTAGTGCCTCCCCCTGCACAGATCACGTAATTAGCGGACTTCCCCCTGCCAGGGAACACCTGTGACACCAGGCAGCTGCGTGGAGGGCGACCCTAAACTTCCCCCACCCACTCGGCCGAGTTCCGGAATTCTGAGTGTGGCGAGGTTCCGTCCTCTGTCTGCAGCGCCTGGGATCTCCTAGGAGCCCTCCGCGTGTCTTCCCCGAGTGTTTCCTAGTGAGGGCTGCCGGATAAATGCGGGGGTTGGGCTGGAAACACAGGTAGCATCTAGTGCATCCCCCGGCACAGATCAGGTAATTAGCGGAATTCCTCCTCCCAGCGAACAACTGTGACACCAGGCAGCTGCGTGGAGGGCGGCCCCAAACCTCCCCCACCCATTCGGCCGCGTTCCAGAATTCTGATTGTGGCGAGTTTCCGTCCCCTGTCTGCAGCGCCTGGGATCTCCTAGGAGCCCTCCGCGTGTCTTACCCGAGTGTCTCGTAGTGTAGGCTGCCGGGGAAATTGCGGATTGGGATGGAAATGCAGGTAGCATCTAGTGCCTCCCCCGGCACAGATCAGGTAATTAGCGGACTTCCTCCTGCCAGGGAACACCTGTCACACCATGCAGCTGCGTGGAGTGCGGCCCCAAACCTCCCCCACCCACTCGGCCGCGTTCCGGAATTCTGATTGTGGCGAGTTTCCGTCCCCTGTCTGCACCGCCTGGGATCTCCTAGGAGCACGCCAAGTGTCTTCCCCGAGTGTCTCGTTGTGCTGGCTGCCAGGGAAAAGCGGGGGTTGGGCTGGAAATGCAGGTAGCATCTAGTGCCTCCCCCTGCAAATCAGGTAATTAGCGGACTTCCTCCTGCCAGGGAACACCTGTGACACCATGCACCTTCATGGATGGCGGCCCCAAACCTCCCCCACACACTGGCCGCGTTCTGGAATTCTCATAGTGGGGAGGTTGAGTCCTCTTTGTGCGGCGCCTGGGATCTCCTAGGAGCACTCCGCTTGTCTTCTTCTAGTGTTTCCTAGTGCGGGCTGCCGAGGAACGGCTGGGGTTGGGCTGGAAATGCAGGTAGCATCTAGTGCCTCCCCCTGCACACATCCGATAATTAGCGGACTTCCCCCTGCCAGGGAACACCTGTGACACCAGGCAGCTTCGTGGAGGGCGGTCCCAAATCTCACCAACCCACTCGGCCTCGTTCCGGACTTCTGAGTGTGGCGAGGTTCCGTCCTCTGTCTGCAGCGCCTGGGATCTACTAGGAGCCCTCTGAGTGTCTTCCCCAAGTGTCTCTTAGAGCGGGCTGCCTGGGAATGGCGGGGGTTGTGCTGGAAACACAGGTAGCATCTAGTGCATCCCCCTGGACTGATGAGGTAATTAGCGGTCTTCCCCTACCAGGGAACACCTGTGACAACAGGCAGCTGCGTGGAGGGCGGCCCAATACCTCCCCCACCCACTCGGCCGCGTTCCTGAATTCTGAGTGTGGCGAGGATCCGTTCTCTGTCTGCAGCGCCTGGGATCTCCTAGGAGCCCTCCGAGTGCCTTCCCAGAGTGTCTCGTAGTGTGGGCTGCCTGGGAAAGGCGGGGGTTGGGCTGGAAATGCAGGTAGCATCTAGTGCCTTCCCCTGGACAGATAAGGTATTTAGCGGAATTCCCCCTGCCCGGGAACACCTGTGACACCATGCACCTTCATGGAGGGCGGCCCCAAACCTCCCCCACCCACTGGCCGCGTTCTGAAATTCTCATTTTGGGGAGGTTCAGTCCTCTGTTTTCGGCGCGTGGGATCTCCTAGGAGCACTCCGCTTGTCTTTCCTGAGTTTCCCCTAGTGCGGGCTGCCGGGGAAAGGCGGGGGATGTGCTGGAAATGCAGGAAGCATCTAGTGCCTCCACCTGCACAGATCACGTAATTAGCGGACTTCCCCCTGCCAGGGAACACCTGTGACACCAGGCAGCTGCGTGGAGGGCGACCCTAAACTTCCCCCACCCACTCGGCCGAGTTCCGGAATTCTGAGTGTGGCGAGGTTCCGTCCTCTGTCTGCAGCGCCTGGGATCTCCTAGGAGCCCTCCGCGTGTCTTCCCCGAGTGTTTCCTAGTGAGGGCTGCCGGATAAATGCGGGGGTTGGGCTGGAAACACAGGTAGCATCTAGTGCATCCCCCGGCACAGATCAGGTAATTAGCGGACTTCCTCCTCCCAGCGAACAACTGTGACACCAGGCAGCTTCGTGGAGGGCGGCCCCAAACCTCCCCCACCAATTCGGCCGCGTTCCAGAATTCTGATTGTGGCGAGTTTCCGTCCCCTGTCTGCAGCGCCTGGGATCTCCTAGGAGCCCTCCGCGTGTCTTACCCGAGTGTCTCGTAGTGTAGGCTGCAGGGGAAATTGCGGGTTGGGATGGAAATGCAGGTAGCATCTAGTGCCTCCCCCGGCACAGATCAGGTAATTAGCGGACTTCCTCCTGCCAGGGAACACCTGTGACACCAGGCAGCTGCTTGGTGGGCGGCCCCAAAACTCCCCCTCCCACTCGGCCACGTTCTGGAATTCTTAGTGTGGCGAGGTTCCATGCACTTTCTGCAGCGCCTGGGATCTCCTAGGAGCCCTCCGCGTGTCTTCCCCGAGTGACTCTTATGCGGGCTGCCGGGAAAATTTGGGGGTTGTGCTGGAAACACATGTAGCATCTAGTGCTTCCCCCTGGACAGATGAGGTAATTAGCGGTCTTCCCCCTGCCAGGGAACACCTGTGACACCATGCACCTTCATGGAGGGCGGCCCCAAACCTCCCCCACCCACTGGCCGCGTTCTGAAATTCTCATTTTGGGGAGGTTCAGTCCTCTGTTTTCGGCGCGTGGGATCTCCTAGGAGCACTCCGCTTGTCTTTCCTGAGTTTCCCCTAGTGCGGGCTGCCGGGAAAAGGCGGGGGATGTGCTGGAAATGCAGGAAGCATCTAGTGCCTCCACCTGCACAGATCACGTAATTAGCGGACTTCCCCCTGCCAGGGAACACCTGTGACACCAGGCAGCTGCGTGGAGGGCGACCCTAAACTTCCCCCACCCACTCGGCCGAGTTCCGGAATTCTGAGTGTGGCGAGGTTCCGTCCTCTGTCTGCAGCGCCTGGGATCTCCTAGGAGCCCTCCGCGTGTCTTCTCCGAGTGTTTCCTAGTGAGGGCTGCCGGATAAATGCGGGGGTTGGGCTGGAAACACAGGTAGCATCTAGTGCATCCCCCGGCACAGATCAGGTAATTAGCGGAATTCCTCCTCCCAGCGAACAACTGTGACACCAGGCAGCTGCGTGGAGGGCGGCCCCAAACCTCCCCCACCCATTCGGCCGCGTTCCAGAATTCTGATTGTGGCGAGTTTCCGTCCCCTGTCTGCAGCGCCTGGGATCTCCTAGGAGCCCTCCGCGTGTCTTACCCGAGTGTCTCGTAGTGTAGGCTGCCGGGGAAATTGCGGGTTGGGATGGAAATGCAGGTAGCATCTAGTGCCTCCCCCGGCACAGATCAGGTAATTAGCGGACTTCCTCCTGCCAGGGAACACCTGTCACACCATGCAGCTGCGTGGAGTGCGGCCCCAAACCTCCCCCAGCCACTCGGTCGCGTTCCGGAATTCTGATTGTGGCGAGTTTCCGTCCCCTGTCTGCACCGCCTGGGATCTCCTAGGAGCACGCCAAGTGTCTTCCCCGAGTGTCTCGTTGTGCTGGCTGCCAGGGAAAAGCGGGGGTTGGGCTGGAAATGCAGGTAGCATCTAGTGCCTCCCCCTGCAAATCAGGTAATTAGCGGACTTCCTCCTGCCAGGGAACACCTGTGACACCATGCACCTTCATGGATGGCGGCCCCAAACCTCCCCCACACACTGGCCGCGTTCTGGAATTCTCATAGTGGGGAGGTTGAGTCCTCTTTGTGCGGCGCCTGGGATCTCCTAGGAGCACTCCGCTTGTCTTCTTCTAGTGTTTCCTAGTGCGGGCTGCTGAGGAACGGCTGGGGTTCGGCTGGAAATGCAGGTAGCATCTAGTGCCTCCCCCTGCACACATCCGATAATTAGCGGACTTCCCCCTGCCAGGGAACACCTGTGACACCAGGCAGCTTCGTGGAGGGCGGTCCCAAATCTCACCAACCCACTCGGCCTCGTTCCGGACTTCTGAGTGTGGCGAGGTTCCGTCCTCTGTCTGCAGCGCCTGGGATCTACTAGGAGCCCTCTGAGTGTCTTCCCCAAGTGTCTCTTAGAGCGGGCTGCCTGGGAATGGCGGGGGTTGTGCTGGAAACACAGGTAGCATCTAGTGCATCCCCCTGGACAGATGAGGTAATTAGCGGTCTTCCCCTGCCAGGGAACACCTGTGACAACAGGCAGCTGCGTGGAGGGCGGCCCCATACCTCCCCCACCCACTCGGCCGCGTTTCTGAATTCTGAGTGTGGCGAGGATCCGTTCTCTGTCTGCAGCGCCTGGGATCTCCTAGGAGCCCTCCGATTGCCTTCCCAGAGTGTCTCGTATTGTGGGCTGCCTCGGAAAGACGGGGGTTGGGCTGGAAATACTGGTAACATCTAGTGCCTCCCCCTGCACAGATCAGGTAATTAGCGGAATTCCTCCTGCCAGTGAACACCTGTGACACCAGGCAGCTGCGTGGAGGGCGGCCCCCAAACATTCCCAACCCACTCGGCCGCGTTCCGGAATTCTGAGAGAGGGGAGGTTCCGTCCTCAGTCTGCAGCGCCTGGGATCTCCTAGGAGCCCTCCGCGTGTCTTGCCCGAGTGTTCGTAGTGCAGGCTGCCGGGGAAATCGTGGTTGGGATGGAAATGCAGGTAGCATCTAGTGCCACTCCCGGGACAGATGAGGTATTTAGCGGACATCCCCCTGCCAGGGAACACCTGTGACAACAGACAGCTGCGTGGAGGGCGGCCCCAAACATTCCCAAACCACTCGTAGGCGTTCCGGAATTCTGAGTGTGGCGAGGTTCCGTCCTCTCTCTGCAGAGCCTGGGATCTCCTAGGAGCCCTCCGTGTGTCTTCCCCAAGTGTCTCCTAGTGCGAGCTGCCGGAGAAATGCGGGGGTTGGGCTGGAAATGCAGGTAGCATCTAGTGCCTCCCCCTGCACAGATCAGGTTAATTAGCGGACTTCCCCCTGCCAGGGAACACCTGTCACACCAGGCAGCTTCGTGGAAGGCGGCCCCAAACCTCACCAACCCACTCGGAAGCGTTCCAGGAATTCTGAGTGTGGCGAGGTTCCGTCCTCTGTCTGCAGGGCCTGGGGATCTCCTAGGAGCCCTCGCGTGCTCTTCCCCGAGTGTCTTCTAGTGCGGGCTGCCAGGGAAAGGCGGGGTTGGGCTGGAAATGCAGGTAGCATCTAGTTGACTCCCACTGGACAGATGAGGGTAATTAGCGGAATTCCCCCTGCCCAGGGAACACCAGTGACAACAGGGAGCTGCGTGGTGGGCGGCCCCAAACATCCCCAAAAACTCGGGCCTCGGGTCGGCTCGTTCCGGATTCTGAGTGTGGCGAGGTTGCTTCCTCAGTCTGCACCGCCTGGGATCTCCTAGGAGCACTCCAAGTGTCTTCCCCGAGTGTCTCGTTGTGCTGGCTGCCAGGGAAAAGCGGGGGTTGGGCTGGAAATGCAGGTACCGATCTAGTGCCTCCCCCTGCAAGATCAGGTAATTAGCGGACTTCCTCCTGCCAGGGAACACCTGTGACACCATGCACCTTCATGGATGGCGGCCCAAAACCTCCCCAACCACACTGGCCGCGTTCTGGAATTCTCATAGTGGGGAGGTTGAGTCCTCTGTGTGCGGCGCCTGGGATCTCCTAGGAGCACTCCGCTTGCCTTCTTCTAGTGTTCCTAGTGCGGGCTGCCGGGGAACGACGGGGGTTGGGCTGGAAATGCAGGGTAGCATCTAGTGCCTCCCCCTGCACACATCAGATAATTAGCGGACTTCCCCCTGCCAGGGAACACCGTGTGACACCAGGCAGCTTCGTGGAGGGCGGGTCCCAAATCTCACCAACCCACTCGGCCTCGTTCCGGACTTCTGAGTGTGGCGAGGTTCCGTCCTCTGTCTGCAGCGGCCTGGGATCTACTAAGAGCCCTCTGAGTGTCTTCCCCAAGTGTCTCTTAGAGCGGGCTGCCTGGGAATGGCGGGGGTTGTGCTGGAAACACAGGTAGCATCTAGTGCATCCCCCTGGACTGATGAGGTAATTAGCGGTCTTCCCCTACCAGGGAACACCTGTGACAACAGGCAGCTGCGTGGAGGGCGGCCCAATACCTCCCCCACCCACTCGGCCGCGTTCCTGAATTCTGAGTGTGGTGAGGATCCGTTCTCTGTCTGCAGCGCCTGGGATCTCCTAGGAGCCCTCCGAGTGCCTTCCCAGAGTGTCTTGTAGTGTGGGCTGCCTGGGAAAGGCGGGGGTTGGGCTGGAAATGCAGGTAGCATCTAGTGCCTTCCCCTGGACAGATAAGGTATTTAGCGGAATTCCCCCTGCCCGGGAACACCTGTGACACCAGGCAGCTGCTTGGAGGGCGGCCCCAAAACTCCCCCTCCCACTCGGCCACGTTCTGGAATTCTAAGTGTGGCGAGGTTCCATGCACTTTCTGCAGCGCCTGGGATCTCCTAGGAGCCCTCCGCGTGTCTTCCCCGATGACTCTTATGCGGGCTGCCGGGAAAATTTGGGGGTTGCTGGAAACACAGGTAGCATCTAGTGCTTCCCCC
>NC_045726.1:20236214-20254852 GCF_009834535.1 Camelus ferus
CACACACATTCTCTTTATCCCTTCATCTGTTGACAGATACTTAGGCTGTTTCCATGTTTTGGTGACTATAAACAATGCTGCAATGGACATGGGAGTATAGATATTTCTTCTAGATATCTTTTAGATAGAGATTTCCCTTCCTTCAGATAAATACCCAGAAGTGGGATTGCTGAATCATATAGTAGTTCTATTTTTAAGTTTTTTAAGGAAACTCCATACTGTTTTCCACAGTGGCTGCACCAATTTACATCCCTATCAGCAGTCCATGAGGGTTCCCTTCCCTCCACACCCTCACCAGCACTTATAGTCTCTTTTTGGTGATAGCTATTTTAACAGATGTGAGATGATAACTCATTGTGGTTTTGATTTGCATTTCCCTGATGATTAGTGATGATGAGCACTTTTTCAAGTACCTGTTGGCCATCTGCATGTTTTCTTTGGAAAACTTTCTAGGCAGGTCCTCTAGCCATTTTTCAATCAGATTATTATTTTTTTCTATTGAATTGTATGAGTTCCTTATATATTTTAGGTATTAACCCTTATAAGATATATGATCTGCAAATATTTTCTCCCTTCCATAGGTTGCCTTTCACTCTGTTGATCATTTCTTTTGCTGTGCACGTTTTTAGTTTGATGAAGTTCCACTGAATAATGCTTGCTTTTGTTGTTATATCCAAAAAATTATTGCCAAGACCAATATTGAGGAGCTTTCCCCTATGTTTTCTTCTAGGAGTTTATTATAGTTTCAGGTCTTGCATTTAATTATTTAATCCATTTTGTGTTAATTTTTTTGAGTGGCGTAAGACACAGGTCCAATTTTATCCTTTTGCATGTGGAGTTTCAGTTTTCCCAACACCATTTTTTGAAGAGATTATCTTTTCCCCATTGATTGTTCTTGACTCCCCCGTCAAATATTAGTTGACTGTATATGTGTGGGTCTATTTCTGGGCACTTGATTCTGTTCCATCGGTCTATGTGTCTGTTTTTTCACAAAGTTCTTTGTACTCAAAGTGTTCAAGAAAACAAAGTCTCATATAAATGTCAAATGATTTGGGGTACTGGACAATGTCCCATGTTTTCAAGACTACATGTGCCCCATTTCATTCATGTATTCTATTTTCTATTATATTCACATCCAATCATTGATCTTCTATTCATTTATTGTTGGACTAATTTTTGAGGTTTGTATTAATAGTTGCTTAATTGGCTCTATAAAGAGGTTATTTTTCTACCTTGGGCACAAATTGGGAAGGTGAAAAATGTACTGAAAGAAGGGAAACATTAGAGAGAGAGACAGAGACAGAGACAGATTGACTGGTGACCAGAGGACAGATCAGACCATGTTTTGGGGTAATAATTAGGGTACTGGAGTTCACGGCAGGAGAATGGTATGAAAAACCTGGAACTTTGCTATATCTTAGATAAGGGCAGGGATACTAAAGGTAAAACAGTCACCCCACATCCCAAGGAATCAATAATTCTTTCATTCCTTCAAGGACGTTTTGAAAAAAGTCCCCAGGTACACAGTATCCAAAATGGAACTACAATAATAAAAGGAACAAAAGTATTATGACAAGATTATGCTAAGTATTAAATTGTGTTCATTTTACTCAAATAAAAGGCCATTAATAACTATAATTTGCTTGCTAGCCTTTAATTAAGCTCAATATCCCTTCCTAAAATTTAAAGTCTCCTTTGTTTTTTATACAAATATTTCCTATATTGGCAGGAATATAACCCCACCTCATGGTCGGGAACCCACAGAGGGGGCAGGAGGACAGGGACAGACAGAGTGCAGGGGGACAATGAAGGGGAGACCCCACTTCAGGGACCCCACAGATGCTCCAGGAGGACAGGGAGAGACAGAGTGCAGTGGGGCAATGAAAGTGAGACCCCACCTCAGGGATGGGACCCCACAGAGTGTCCAGGAGGGTCAGGGACAGATCTAGTGCAGGGGGGCAATGAAGGGGAGTCCCCAATTCAGGGACTGCACAGAGGGTCAAGGAGGGATTGGGACAGACAGAGTGTAGTGGGGCAATGAAGTGGAGGCCCCAACTCAGGGACTGAACAGAGGGTCCATGAGTACAGTGACAGACAGAGTGCAGGTGGGCAATGAAGGGGAGACACCACAGAGTGTCCAGGAGGAACAGGAACAGACAGAGTGCAGGGGGCCAGTGAAATGCAGACCGTCAACCCCGGGGATGGGTCCCCACAGAGGGTCCAGGAGGGACAGGGACAGACAGTGTGCAGGTGGGCAATGAAGGGGAGACCCCACCTCTGGGACGGGACACCACAGAAGTTCCAGGAAGACTGGGACAGACAGAGTGCAGGGGGCAATGATGTCGAGAACCACCTCAGGGTCGGGACCCCACAGATGGTCCTGGAGGACAGGGACAGACAGAGTGCAGGGTGGCAATGAAGGGGAGACCCCTCCTCAGGGACACCACAGAGAGTCTAGGAGGGACAGGGACAGACATAGTGCAGGGGGGAAATGTAGGGGAGACCCCACCTCAGGGACAGGACCCCACAGAGGGTCCAGGAGCACCTGAGCCAGCACAGGGGAAGGCAAGCTGCCCAGGGGTCGTGCTGCCCACCCAGCACAAGGATGAGGGAGCCCTGGCAGGGGCTCGCCCTCTCCAACAGAGCTGGTTCATCAGAGGCCAACTGAGCTGAGCTGGGCTGCCAGGCCTTCAGGGAGCGTGTCCCGATCAGTGGGCAGAAGCCTGCCCCGGGCTGCACTGGGCTAGTTGTGCCAGAGACACAGGGCTGGCCTGGGTTCCCGAGAGCTCGGAGCTGGCAGTACAGGGGCTGCACACCAGCTCCACTGGCTACAGGAGGGGCGATGGGAGCCAGGGCGCAGAAGGTCAGGACTAGGAGCTGAGGGCTGGGAGCAGGTGGGCGCAGAGACGCAGACCAGCACCTGGAGGGAACTAAGGAACAGGGGAGACTTCTGGGGGCTCAGGGAGCAAAGAAGAGGCTTAAGGTACCCAAGGGCCAGGAGCTCTGCTAGGAGGGGACCAGGGTGGGACAGAGACTCTGCCAGGGGACAGCTGCCCAGAAAGGGAGGGGCACCTAGCAGCTCCAGGGAGAAGGGCCCAGGAGCAGAGCGGAACGAGGGGGGTGACCTGCGGCAGGTCAGAAGGCAGGGGCTGCTAAGGGCCAGCACCCCAGGGACAAAGCTCAGGGAGGCCACAGGTGAGCAGGCGACTGAAGACCAGGAAGGCAGGGGGCTTCTCAGGAACATGGAGAAAGCAAGTAGAGCATGTGCGGGTGAGCAGGGGCTGGGAGGGCAGGGCGGCCGCTCCAGCATCTCCAGGAAGCAGGTAGGGCTTGTGCAGGTGGGTGGCGGCTGCGGGGCACAGGGCTAACACAGGATTTCAGGAAGCAGGCAGAGTTTATGCAGGTGGACAAGGGGCTGGGAGGGCAAGCAGCTGACCCAGGAAATCCAAAGAGCAAAGCCAGTCCTGGGAAAGAAATTCCTGGACTGGATCTGAACTAGGCTGAGGGCTCTGGGGCTGGCCAGAGGGGGCTGTAGCTCCAGGGACAAGGGTCAGAGAGGGTGTAGGTGAGCAGGGGGCTGCACCAGGAGGGCAGGGGGCTGCCACAGGGGCTCAGAGAAAGCACGTAGACCTTGTGGAGGTGAGCAGGGGGCTGCCGCAGGAGCCCAGGGACATGTCAGAGAGTTTGAACTAAGGTCTGAGTAGCTGAGCAGGCCCAGCTGAGGGCTCCTGGGACAGCAGGACCCTTGAGCCCCTGAGGGGCTGGCCAGATGGCGTCCTGGGGTGGAGAGAGGGACTTCTGTGGGAATGAAGGAGAGGGGTCACCCCTGAGGGGACCCGATGGGCCCCAGTCCTTGGGCTCAAGGGCCTGTGGCGGGCTGGGAAAGGAGGGGTGGACATGCCATAGCCTGGTGGGGTGAAACAGACCCTGGACCCCGCAGAGGGAAGGAAAGCGCGGGGCTCGTTCAGGGCCTGAGCTCGGCTGCCAGCCGGAGCAGAGCAGATGGGTCAGGTTGAGAGGAGACAGGCCCGGCCAGCGATGTGCCCGGGCTGCTGGCACCGAACAGGAGAGGAAGGTGGGGGCAGTGTGGGGCTCCCAAACTGTGCTGAGGGATGAGCTGGACTGAGGAAGGACAAGGGCAGAAGGAAAGCAGGGACCTGAGAGCCACGAGCTGGGGTGGGGTCAGAGGCCCTGGTGGGAGGGGGAAGTGAGCCTGAGGGGCTGCAGCTGGAGGTCCAGAAGAGGGACCGGAGCTCCCCAAGGCACAGACTCGCAGCCGGGCTGAGGCCACAGGGATGAATGGGAGGGGCCAAGGAGGAGGCCTGCAGGGACAGAGTCCGGGGGGCAGGGCCAGAGCCCAGGGCCCAGGTGCTCTGGCTGCAGAGCTGACCCAGAAGACACGGGCCCGGAGGACAAACAGCAGGCCAGGCAAGGGGCCACGAGCAGGCTTCTGGGTGGTGGAGGCCCACCACGCCAAGGACAGGCCCGCTCACCCAGGGCAGGGCCGGGCTGGGGCAGCAGGACGGTGAGCTCAGGGGACCAGCGGACGCTGGCCGGGAGCAGGCAGCACTGGTCAGGACTCAGACACAGGGCTCAGTCAGGCCAGGCACTTGCAGGAGGTTAGGGACCTGGGGGGCTGTCACCCAGGTGATCACCCAGCTCTGACCCACAGCTGCAGAGGCACGAGGCCCCAGGTGGTGAGGGCCCTGCCGGCCAGCTGGTTTGCAGACATTCTGGAAGCACGTGGGTGCTGGGCTCAGGGGTGCCCAGACCTGGGCACGTGACACCCTGCGCGGACCCTCCCAGGGGTGAAGCCCCGGTGGTCACACGGCCTACTTTCTTGCAGCCTCCACCAAGGCCCCATCGGTCTATCCTCCGACTGCTGGATGCTGGGACATGCCTGACTCCACGGTGGCCTTCGGCTGCCTGGTCTGAGGGCTACATCCCTGAGCCGGTGACGGTGACCTGGAACTCGGGCGCCCTGTCCAGCGGCATCCACACCTTCCCGTCCATTCTCATGTCCTTGGGTCTCTACTCCCTCAGCAGCTTGGCGACCATGCCCGCCAGCAGCTCGGCCGGCAAGACCTTCATCTGCAACGTAGCCCACCCAGGCCAGCAGCACCAAGGCGGACAAGCGTGTGGGCAAGAGGACAGGCCTCAGGGAGGGCGTCCACTCCCAGACAGGACCGAGGTCAGCCCTCCTCCCGGCTCGAACCACATGCCAGGATGGCGACCTCGGCCCAGGATATCAGAGGGGATGCGGTCTCCTCACCTGAAGGCCTCCCAGGCTATGTGAGGGGTCCTCTGGGTGTTTCCACCAGGTTCAAGGTGGTCACAGGCTGGACAACTCTAACCCACAGAACTGGTGCCGATCTGCACCTTCCACAACCTGTCCCTGACCTAAACTCCACCCAGGGCCATCTCCCGCCCACAGGAACCCCCCATCTGCTCTCTCTGCAGCGCTCCACAGCGAAGACCCCAGCTCCCAGTGTCCCAAATGCCCAGGTAAGGGAGCCAGGCTACACCCTCCATCGCAAGGAAGTGACCAGAGACCAGGCCCCGCCTGATGAGGGAAACGTGTGCCCTACAGGAGGCCCGTCCAAGTGCTGACCCACATCTTGTTTCCCCCTCCAGCCCCTGAGCTCCTTGGAGGGCCCACGGTCTTCATCTTCCCCCCGAAACCCAAGGACGTCCTCTCCAGCACCCGAACACCTGAGGTCACGTGCCTTGTGGTGGACGTGGGCAAGGAAGACCCTGAGATCGAGTTCAGCTGGTCCGTGGATGACACAGAGGTACACACGGCGGAGACAAAGCCAAAGGAGGAACAGTTCAACAGCACGTACCGCGTGGTCAGCGTCCTGCCCATCCAGCACCAGGACTGGCTGACGGGGAAGGCGTTCAAGTGCAAGGTCAACAACAAAGCTCTCCCGGCCCCCATCGAGAGGACCATCTCCAAGGCCAAAGGTGGGATGGACAACGGGCACGGGAGGGTCCTTTGGGGCTGCTCAGAGTGACCGTTATGCTCGCAGTACACACCTGTCCCCACAGGGCAGGACCCGGAGCCGCAGGTGTACACCCTGGCCCCACACCAGGAAGTCCTGGCCAAGGACACCTGTGAGCGTAACCTGCCTGATCAAAGGCTTCTACCCACCTGACATCAACGCTGAGTGGCAGAGGAACGGGCGGCCGGAGGCAGAGGGCGCCTACGCCACCACGCTGCCCCAGCCGGACAACGCCGGGACCTACATCCTCTACAGCAAGCTCTCGGTGGGAAAGAACACGTGGCAGCGGGGAGAAGTCTTCACCTGTGTGGCGATGCACTAGGCTCTACACAGATCACTCCACCCAGAAATCCATCTCCCAGTCTCCGGGTAAATGAGCCTCACCCCAGGCACCCAAGCGAACCCCCCTCCCCGAGGCTCTCAGGGTCCCGCGTGGACGCCTGAGCCCCACCCCTGTGTACATACCTCCGGGGCCAGCATGAAATAAAACACCCAGTACCTCCCTGGGGCCCTGCAACACTGTCATGGTTCTTTCTGTGCAGAGCTCCGGCGCCCGCCGGGCCTGCGGGAGGCGGGGGCAGGGCAGGCTCTGAGGACAAACTTGGTGCCAACTGAAGGCAGGCAGCAGCCCGAGGCCAGAGAGGGGGCTCTGCCAGAGGCAGCCGCTCCCCAGGGTCCAGGGTCCGGCCAGCACCTACTCAGGCTGGAGCGTGTAGAGGGGACTGGTAGAGCCTCCCAGGGACCCTCACGGACATGAGTGCACGGTTCTTCCCACCTCTGTCCAAGCCCAACTGTGGGACAGTGGCAGGTCCTTGTCCCCACAGTTCCCATCCCCGGGGCCTCGAGGGTCCACGTGCTGACACCCTGTCAACATGGGAGCCACGCCTGGCCGGCGATGGGGGCACAGGCCTCCTGCTCCCAGGACACACGGAGATCAGGCCTCACCTTCCCACAGGCGAGGTGCTCGGGGCCAGATCTGTAACCTCGAGGGGACACTCACCCAGGCCCACAGGAAACAAGCCCTCTCATGGAGCACACCAGCCTGCACACCCCTCGTCCACCTGCAGACTCACGCACACGCACGTGCCTGTGCAACTGCACACAAGGGCACAACCACACAAGTGCACACAAGCCAGCCTTGCTCACTGGGTCCTCAACGGGGTATCGACCCGGGGCCAGACCAGAGCCTGGAGCCGGGTCTCATGAACCCTCTGTGGACACCAGCTTGGTCCCCACTCCTCAAAGCCCCAGCAGCACTGACCACACTCTGACCACACTGGCCAGCTCAGACCCCCACCCCTCCTCTCCCCAGGACACCTGCACCCCCTCCTCAACAGACAGAGACCCAACACACCACTGGTCCCTAGCACGCCCACCCCACCCCCTCAGGCACACAGGGACACCCCAAGGTTGCCTCCGCCCTTCCCTGCAGTAGGACCCACCACAGACCTGCTCTGCAGACCCCTGCCGTCTAGGCCTGGCCTCCGGTGAGAGGGAAGGCAGGGGTCAGGGCACCCTCTCCCCAGAGGACCCCATGAAAGGCACCGCAGAGGAGACGATGAGGGACACGCACTGGCCAGGCCGAGATCTGGGCCCAAGGAATCCGGCCAAGACTGAGGCCCAAGCTGGAGGAATGGGGGACACGAGGTCGGTGCCCAGGGATTGACCTCAGGGAACCATTGATCCAGCCCCCTAAGGGGATCCTAGTGCCCCACCCGCCCTGTCACAGACAGACCCACCCCCAGGTGCCACTGACCCTGCCCTTGCACGTGATGGGCAGCCACAAAGCTGACCACCCCCTCCCCGTCCAGAGCCACTCCTGGAGGAAGAGAGCTGTGCCGAGGCCCAGAGCGGGGAGCTGGATGGGCTGTGGACCACCATCTCCATCTTCATCACCCTCTTCCTGCTCAGCGTGTGCTACAGCGCCACAGTGACCCTCTTTAAGGTGGGCGGGCCAGGCCAGCTGTCCCTGCTGTCGCCACACAGTGCCCGCACAGTCCCCCTTCCCTGTCCACTCCCTGTCCCTCCATGTCCCTCCCTGTCCCCTTCCTGTCCCCTCACAGTCCCGTCACTGTCTCCTCACTCTCCCCTCTTGTCCTTTCTGTCCACTGTCCTCTGTCTCTCCATTTCATTCTGTTCTCTCACTGTCTCTCTCTGTCCCTGTCGGGACCTCCCTGTCCCTGGCTGTGCCCATGGAGTCCTCGCGCCACCCCACCCGAGTACACTCGCGGCCGGCAGTCCCCGGGCTGGGAGGCCAGGTCCTTGCAGGCAGCTGGCACGAGGGCCCCGGCTATGCCCACACCCGCCGTCCCTGCAGGTGAAGTGGATCTTCTCCTCGGTGGTGGAGCTGAAGCGGACGATCGTCCCAGACCACAGAAACGTGATCGGGCAGGGGGCCTAGCGTGCCCTCTGGGGGTGTCCACGGCCACCCCAGGCCCCAGAGGTACCCCGTTCATCACTCCGAGCTGCTCAGCCACTACTCCGCCCGCTGCCCTGCCAGCTCTGATCTCTCGGCCGTGCTCACCCGCATCTCCATCCTCCGACCTCACGGCCACCACCGACCACACCCTGCACCCTGCCCACCTTCAGGGGACCAAGTGGACAGCAGGTGCTACCACCAACCTGAGCCGAGGGGTCTGCCTGTCCTCACCGGGAGTGCCCGGGGCACCCTGGGGTTCCCTTGGATGAGCAGGAGGCTGGCATCCCGGGGCAGTGGGCAGGGATTGCTCTGTGGACACCATCAGGTTGGTCATCAAGCAGGGTCCCCAAGGGGAGGCGCCTGTGTCAGATCCTTGGTGGGAACATATGCAGCCCTGGCCAACGTCTCACAGCAGGGAGGCTTTTGGATGTGCCACCAACGGTCAGCCAAGTACTCAGCTCTGAGAAGGGCCAGGGCCCATGGCCCCTACAGGAGCCAGGCCTGCCAGGAAGGGGGTGAGGTCTCCCCACTCCAGCTTCCCAGAGACGGGCCTGGTGACCGGGTCCCCCAAGAGCAGGACACAGCCTCGCTGGACACAGAAATAGGGACACTGGCAAAACAGGGCAGTGGCCGCAGCCAGCCTGTCCTGTGGCCAGCGGCCTGAGACACCTTCAGCAGGAGCTCCCCTGCACTGGGCGGTGGGGTGAGAGGCGAGCCCCGGGAGGAGGGAGCCCGACAGCCTGGCGTCCCGGCCCGAGACCCCTGGGCCTCTCCTGTCTTGTCCCTGGATGGGGAGGGGCATGCCCCAGTGCCGGGTGGTGGCAGGGGAGGGGGGGCGTGCTACAGCCAGAGGTCACGCCAGGCCTGGCTTGGGAAGCTGTGCATCCTTTCTAAATGTCTGGAGCCCATGAACTTTCTGCGCTGTTTATCTTTGGTTTGGGTTTTTTGTTGGGAGACTCTGGCTTGTCATGTTTTGGGTTGTGGAGACAATAAAGCATCCTTTACCATTCCATAGCTCTCTGGGAATCGCTCTATGTTGCGGCCCCTCCCCTGGTGACTCCACAGCCTGGCCGCCCTCCACACCCTCCCAGCCCCAGGCCCCAGCTCTCCCCCGACCACACCCATCCCTGGGGTTCCCTGGGGGCGCAGAGTCAGCAGCAAGTCCCAGGTGTCGGACGCCTGGTCAGCACGGCTGCTGTAACACGCAGCACAGTCGGGTTGGAACCACAGAAATTATTGTCTCCCATCCTGGAGCAGCACGTCCCAGGTCGAGGAGCGTGAAGGCCACTGTGCCCACCGGCTGCCAAGGGTGCAGGGACGGAGTCAGGACTCGGTCCTCCCGGGAGGCCAGACCCTGAGCTCCAGTCCCTCCTGGTGGTTCCATCTCAAAGGAACAGTCTCAGGTCCCGGGTTGTAGGAGACACAGCACTCCCCAGAGGGCAGACACAGGAGCCACAGCTGTCTGCCCTTCACAGGAAACGCTCCAGGAAATGGAGGCCAGCGCCTGGTCGGGGCTGGCTCTGCTGGGCGATCCTCGCCAGCGCTTCAGGAGATCTCAGTCACCCACGGGACAGCGGCCCTGGGCGGCTGGACATTGTCCAAGTGTCTGTGTGAGCCTTTCAGTGTGTCAGGGCAGAGGGGGTGAAATCAATGTGCCGAGTCTGTGGCTCCACGGCCCCAGGGGAGGCCAGAAAGGACAGGCTCCTGGAGGGGAGCTGGGACCAGCACTGAGTGTCTATCAGTAAAGCCACAGCACCCTAGGGCTGTTGGAAAGGGCCATTCCAGCTTCCTGTGGGGGACAGGCAGACAGACAGACAGACAGAGAGACAGAGGAAGACAGAGAATTTTATGCAGGAAAGGGACAGCTCGCTGCAGTGGGCTCTACACCAAAGAGGGTGAGGCCATGGGGCAGGCAGCTGTGTCCAGGGGCATCGCTGGCCCTCAGGGACCCTGCCAGGCGTGAGGACACTGGGCACCCTCTGCCTCCAGGGCTCTATCGGGGCTCCAGAAACCATCCTGGGGGTCTCCCCCACTCGCAATCTCCCTCACACGGAACACCTAACCAACAAGCTGAACCTGCTAATGGTCCCTGCAGCCTGCCCGGCCCCAGGCCCTGCCCCTCACCTCCATCCCCTGGACCACAGATCTGCCTCCAGCCAGACATTCCCATGGGGACCCCAGGACGGTCGATACCGGGCTGGCCCCATGGGTCCTTGAGGAGCACCAGTCCCAGAACAGCTGCCCCCACCAGGCCTGAGGGCCCCGTCCTGACCCTGGGGCAACACCAGGCCACAGCACGTCCCCCATGCACAACCCCTCCTGGGCCCCTGGAAGCGAAGTGGCCGACGCCTTCCCTTGAGCCCCTGTGTCAGCACCGGTGTGAGCCTGAGGTCAGCCTCCTGCTGCTCCTGACCCCTCGGGGCCCTGCCCCGGGCAAGACCTCCGACACACTCCTGTCCGTGTCTCACCTCTCCTGCCCGCACCCCCATCCACATCTTACACACACACACACACACACACACACACACACACACACCTGGGCTGCCACCCCACTGCGCTCCTGGGCCCCCACCAGGTCCCCCCTCCTCCCGCCCTCCAAGGGGAACGTCTGTCAGTCTGAGCCTTGAATACCTGGATTGCTGTCCGTGTGTGGTGTCCGTGGATGTGGGGAAAAGAAACACTTGTGCTCTGTTGGTGAGGACATAAAATGGCATTACCGTTGTGCAAAACACTTTGGAAGCCCCTCAGAGAAATTTCAGAAACAACTACCACACTTGCAGCAATCTCACTGCTTAGAATAACCCCGAGCGAACATACAACAGGTCTTAAAGAGACACTTGAACACCCACTTCACAGCAGCTCCGTTGACAATACCTACCACGAGGCAGGAACTCGAGTGTCCTTTCGCGGATGGACAGATGAGCACGATGTGGGCTGAGCGTACAATGGAACAGTACTGCCCCTGAAGAAAGAAGAACATTGTGACATGTGTGACAGCACGGGGGCACCTGGGGGACATCGGAACGTGTACCGTGAGCCAGGGGCAAGACTGTGAATCGTGTGCGATTCCACTTGTGTGAGCGATTAGGAGTGGCCGCATTTCCAGAAAGAGAAAACACAGAAGTGGCTGCAGCCGGGGGAGAACGGGGGGTTGTTGTTTACGGGCATAGGGTTTCACATGTAAAGACGGGGAGAGTTATGGAGACACAGGTGGTCGTGATTGCACTGTATGAATGTATTTACTGTCCCCAAAACCTGGAGAGAGGTTTAACATGGTACACTTCCTTAGGGGCAAATCCTATTCTTTTACCACAATAAAAAAACCTTTTAAGCAGGAGAAATCTAACCCATTCAATAAAATCTGAACACCTTCAAGAAGACCTGGAGCCTGTGTCTCTCCCTGTGGAAGAAACCGGTGGCAGCAGGATGGAGCTGCACACCTGCCTGGCCCAGGGCTGGACCCCCTGCGGAGGCCAGGCGGGCGCCGGAGGAGCAGCTTCTCCACACTGACGGAGTGAGGGTGCAGGTCAGTGACAACGTGCACGGCTGTGGCACAGCCCCCCAGCCAAAGGACTGCTCCTTCAGTTTGCTCTCCAACAGGTGTAAACTTCTCTTCTGAACAACCCTAACCTAGAGACACACAAAGGGAAGGGAACGCTAAGAAAGCTGCTTACGGCTTAGCTAACCTGACGTAGAACAAGAACAGCTCAACCCACTGCTTGTCGGCCACCGTGGACCACGTTAAGCTTCCCGAATTAAAGACAGCAATACACTTTGTGTCTCCACCTAGTGCAGGGAAATTATCTCAGATACAATATAAAACTGCCAACCCTCCTCCAGGAAAGGCTTGAACTCCCATTGTCCATCTTACGTATCTTCGGCTGATGTTCATTTCTCGTGTTCATGAATAACCTCCGTCTTGGGTGTCCATGTTGTCTAAGTTTTTTTATTAGAGCAGTTAGTCCATTTATATTTAAAGTAATTACACAAATGAAAGGATTTACTTCTGTCATTTTTCTAATTGTTTTCTAAATATTGTACCTTTTTTGATTCTCAAATTGTCTATTACTCCCTTTTTGTGTTTAATTTTATTTTGCAATGTGCCATTTTTGTTCTTTTAAAATTTCCATTTCTGTTTTTTTTTTTTTTTGGTATTTTATTAGTGGTTGTGTTAGGGATAACAATTGACCTCTTCAGTTTATTATGACTATATATGTGTGTGTGAATGCATGTGTGTGTATACATGTCTGTGTGTGCACATGTGTGCATATATGTTTATTTATAACAGCTAAAAATAAGGTGAATTTAAAGATACAAGTATAGATATATACATATACATAATAAATAAACAGTACATTAATTTCCTCTGTAGTTCTGTATAGTAAGAGAGACATAAACCTGTGCACGTGGGGACATGTCATTGTGGTAAACGTAGAGGAAGCATGAAAAGCACACTTAAGCCCAGACACAACTACACCAAGCTTTAGGAATTATAATGTGCTGCCATGCATTGTAGGTTAGTTAACCCATTCAACTATTTCATGAGGTAGGTATACTTTTGGTGTGGTTTTTGATAGTTGAGATAATTGATGCAAAATGCTTGAAGTTGCATAGGTAGTAAGTGATGACAGTGAATTTGAAATCCAGGTCTCTAAATACAGACTCTAAATCCTGTGATTTTTCCAGTATTTTATAAAATTTACCAACCAGTCAATTCTTAATTGTCCATATGCAAATTATTAATAGTCAGTCTCATAGTCACCAGCTCATACATCAAAACTTTCTGGTATATTTTAATTTGTTTGTATGTCTTCACTTTAAATCAATGTATGTAACACTTCTGTGTTTGAAAAATTAGCAAAAATTATCAATTTTACATGATAGTATTTTGTGATGTTTCTTGTTCTGCTCACTTTATAAATCTAAATTGACTGTCATTGCTGTGTCTTGCATCTCAGGGATCACGTTTTCCTTCAGATCCACACTATGCAGAATTGATTCAAAGTCCTTGAAGCATAGCTGGATGTGAAATAAATGAAAGTCTGCCTAATACTCGGATTTAGGTCTACTAAATTTAGATGGAAAAAATAAGCTGCCAGTTATCACAAGTATGTTCTAAATTATTTTGCTTGGAAAACAGTTCTCCTATTCCACAGAGTTTTCACAACTTCTATTTAAATGAGTTGAATGTAAGCCAGTCCTTTTCAGGTACATCTGAACATGAAAATGACCAAATTAAATCATTTTCTCTAAAGACTGACAAGAACTTGATTAAAAAAAAAAAGAATGATTAGCAAATCATAAACTCCATGCAAACACAATCTGCCTGTGAGAAGAGGTCTAAAGGGGCAAACGTGGAAAGTTAGGAGAAAAAAATATTATTTTGGAAGCCATTAAGATTTTATTCTAGGAGTATTTTTGCTGCAAGTCTAATACCATATTCATAATGAAATCCTCTGCTGTAATATTTTAATCATCAGCCATGTCTCTATTCTTTGATCTAACAAATTCCAGGATAATTTGTCCTATTATTCTAATGAGTTAGGCTTACAGTCCTTTCTGATTTTGCTTACATAATCCTATTAACCATTTCCAGATTAACTATTATTCATAAAATCATTTAATCTTTACCCTATTGACATGAAATCTATCTTAACATTGTTAGCTGTACAGTTCTCCAACCTCTCAGCTTTCGAGTTTCCCAAATATTATATTCATCAATGTTTTATTCACTTTCTCCTGTTTTAAGATACTTTTTTTGCTCTAGGTATTATATGACTTTAATATTTTAGATTTCTTTTTTTTTTTCCTTTTTTGGTTCAGCAGAGAAATAGACAAGATCTGTATACCTACAAAGAGGGAGTTTTAATGCCCTTAAGTAAAAGAGGTAAGTGCAGAGAGAATAGATTTCACAGATAGAAGAATGGGTAATGTTACAGAGCAAGACTAGGGAACTGGAACAACCCATGATTCCAGGGGCCCAGGGAAGGACATGAAACTGCCCACAGGCAATGTGGTTTGTGTGTGTGTGTGTGTGAGAGAGAGAAAGGGGGTGGCGGGAGAGAAGGAAAGATGAGATAGGGAGAAAAAATAGACAGGTGGGTAGATAGACTGATTAACTATAATATATTTCTATTTGTGCTTTTTAAGTGTAGTCAGTCTCAATGAACAACTTTTCACTGGTTGGTGAATTGAATGTGTAAAAAGATAATAATAAATGCACTAATAAGATAATTTAATCCTTCCTCCAAAAGAGAGGGCCTGCTAAGATGGTGGGGGTGGGGTTACTGCAGACAGGAAAGTCAGTATCATTTTGTGTTTATGCTTCCTATTGGAATAAAATAATTTTTCTCCAAAGATAGGCAAGCCTAATAATTCACTTTTCTATAGTATTCTCAAACTGCCACAATAACTAATATTATAGAATGTCTTCTTGGTTCATAAAGAGCACGATTAATGTGGGCAAATCCACAGAGGATAATGTTTAAGTGTGCTGTGTCATCTGCTTGGCCTTTCCTTCTCAGTTAAGAGTGTCATAACATGCAATCCAGGCAAGTCATAAGAACGTCTTAATGAAATATGCATAGTTTTTAATTAGAAAGAATGGCATATGTATTTTTATGACATTCTTGAACTTTTAAATAATAGAAGAAAGTGGACTGAATCCACAACTTAAATTTTGTGCAGCACAATAGACAACAATACACAATGTATAAAAGACTCTACCATGGTGCTTTATTTACTTAATTAATAGCATGTAAAACTTAGATCGAATTAATTTCCACCAGCATCTTATTTAGATATGTGGTCCAATCTTAATGTAACATTAAATGATCTTAAACAATTTTCTGATGCTTTATAAAATTATTTCCAGCTAAAGAAATTCATACCTGGGTTCATATGATAGAAAGTTGGAAAAGTGAACTTTTGTGTGTGGTTGTATAAAGAACATATTGATTGAATAATAATCAGTAATTAAGCATCTACCTCTAGATAGAAAAATTTCAAAATTCTTAAAATGAGAAACAAGGAAAGTGCTTCTGCAAGTTTCTGCAATGTTTCCACTTAAAATATCATTTTAAAAATGCGTAAACATCCAAGTAACTTTATGTGCTATTGATTGTGTATCAAATATCAAAATTACCTCTTTGGACAGGGATTTTATCTTTAAAATGTATATTCTTTCCAGGAAAACTATATTATTTGAAACTTCATGGTACTTAAAACACTTTCATGAGTTAATAAATAATTATTTTATTAATATGATTTTAAAAGTCAAAGAATAAATTACTAATATGCTTGAGTAATAATGATTAAATGACATTCCCTGGGTCAAAAAGATTAATGTAAAAGAAAAAGACTTGCCTTTTGAGTTAATACAATTTTTTAAGAATTAAACATTTTCATTCAATTACTGTGGGTAATTAAATTGCTCTCATTATTACAAAACATACACACAGATATTGCTTCAAAATATTTGTATTTGTGTGTTTGTGTGTGTGTTTAGCTAAAAAAGCATAAAGAAAGGAAATCTTAAGTTGAAGAAGAAAAGATACTTTAAATGAAAAATAAATGAGATATCTATAGTTGCTTTTTTATTTTGAATCTTTTGAAAGGTTCAGGTCATTTTACAATCTTGAAAATAGGATACAATCAATAAAGCTTAAAAATCGCAAATGTATAAAGTTATAGAAATGTTTCTGGTATCAACTTTCCATCTTTCATTAGAAGAAGATATTGACAATAATGGATTATATGAAACAAGGTCTCTTAATATTGAGTTCTTTTGTATATAGTGCCAGGAGTGCTGAAAAGTGGGAGTAGATGGATTTTTGCTCTTGTTTTTTCCTTGCTATGACACCTGAGTCTCAGGAAAGATAGACTTTGAGTCCATTTGACTCTAGTGCATACGTTGACAGAAGGCAAGTTTGTTGTACTATTCAGTTAGGCAGATCAGCTGTTC
Organism: Camelus ferus; assembly: GCF_009834535.1. Lineage (NCBI taxonomy): Eukaryota > Metazoa > Chordata > Mammalia > Artiodactyla > Camelidae > Camelus > Camelus ferus. Next base: position 20,252,599 of record NC_045726.1, read on the forward strand.
ACCAAGAACCTGGCACATAACAGACACAAAGTAAGTTACAGTTAGACAATGGAGTGAATAGATCTATGGGCTCTTTGGGTTACATTCAAGGCAATTCTAAAAAAGCTTTGGTGGCTGACTTATCAGTTTGTTCTCACCCTAGTACCAGAAATCCTAGGAAAAGTGTGGCTTAGGATCTCTTACCCTTTAGATTGAAGTTTGTACTGGAGTTGTCCTGGGAATGCCCTGGTTATTTTATTAGAGCCTGGAGGTCTTTTCCAAGATAATCATACTAAAGGAATACAGTGTTCTGAAGAAACTTTAGGGGATATATCTCTTTAAAAAATATCTACATATACATTATGTCTGAGTATATATCTACACATATGCTTATATATGTTATATATATATAATATATATGCAAATATATAATTTGTTACAGGTATACCTTGTATACATTTAGATTTTGGAGTTGATTTGTATCTGCTTGAGACCATCTTTAATGTTATAAAGCTACAGAGATACAGGATTAGGAGCATTTGGAAGAGAACTGCCATTTAGGTGTCTTTGAGTCCTAAGAGGGGTTCTGAAAGATCTCTGGCTCACAGGAGATAATACTAGCTATATATTTAAAGAATAAGTGGCCAGGTTCCTTTCTTTTCTCCTTCCTTTTTTTCCCTTTTATTTCTGCTTCCTTTCTTCCTTAATTTTACATACAGTACAGGTACAGAAGGAAACAACATGTACAAAACAAGAGTAAACATTTTCTCATGTGTTTTTGGAGACTGTTGCTGTCTCCAGTTCTCTGTTCCCTTTCCAAGGAAGCCCAGTCATCAGTAGGTACACCTTTATGCTTTTTTTCTTTTTCTTCTCTTTCCTTTCTTTCCTTTCTCTCCTTCCTCCTTACTTCCTCATTCCTCCTTCCTTCCTTCCTTCATTCTTTCTTTTGCTTTCTTCTTTCTTTTTTTTTCTTCTTTCTTCTTCTTTTTTCTTTCTTTCTTTCTTGTCTTTTATTTTTCTTATTTCGGTCTTTCTTTCTTTCTTGCTTTATTTCTTCACTTTCCTCATCGTTACCATGATAGCCTGCAACTCCTGGCCCATAAACCTTATACATATATGGGCCAAGATATTATGTATATATCTAATGAGCTGGATGAAGTTTACTTCTTTTGTGTATTTTCACCATTAAACTCCTTATATCCTAAAACACTACCCTTCACCCACCATATTCTGTTTAATATTTACTCTAACAAAGCAACAAATATAATAAATATTTATTAAAGTGTGTTCTTTTGAGGGCACAGGGAATGATCAATTTAATAAAAGTGAATGCTTTTTAATTATGAGCATCAGAGTGTATTTTACATTGATTCATGATACCATGAAGATTAGTGAAAAGGAAACATGTAATAAGCATATTGCTACAGGTATATGTAGATGGGGTTTAGAAGAGAATCACAGAAGAACTAAATTAATAATATAAAACAGGTCAAAAAGGTAAATTGCCTTTGAAAATGCTCAAATTTTTAACATACCTTATTAAAAATCTAGTTAAGAATTTTGACAGCTATCAATTAATGTAAAAATAAAAAGGAATGAGATAGGTACCTTAAATATAAGATTCAAAGCAAAGAAAACAACTAAAATCACATTTTAACTGCTGGAGGGACAACATGATATCTTAATAACACAATTCAAATCTTTGCCCAAGATACTCATTTTTGCAACTTTGTGATTAATTTATATATCTGAGTTGTATAGTAGAGATTTGAAGCAGAAGATTGAACTGGGGAAAAATACTTCTTGAAACAGCTATAGATTTTGAGTAAACACATAAATAATTCAATATGTTGGTTATATTAATCAATTAGTCTATATCCATAATTATATTTTGTTATGGATATGTATGAGTACAAATTTAATGCATTGATATTTCTTTATAATTTCATTTTTATCTGTTCTTTCATGTTCATTGCTTCTGCATTATTTATCTGCTATATTGTTTTTTCATACAAGTTTATTTCTTATAAAGGTGTGCCTTTCATCGTCACGCACGTTTCCCTTTATTTTGGTAAATATCTCCTTTGTCTTGATATTACTTCTGCATTTTCAATATTATTTTTCTTTATATTTGACAGATACAATTTTGTAACCACTTATTAGTACTTTATTATATTTTCTATCTTAAGATTTAATTATATTTTAATTTAAATATAAAATTCATGATATGAATGTATTTCAATATAGTTTTAATGATCATTTTGTTACTTCACAA
>NC_045726.1:20254952-20268452 GCF_009834535.1 Camelus ferus
AGATGAACATTTAGAATCTTTAGACTGAGTAAAGTACATACTCGTGCCCAATGCAGGGGGCCTCATCCAACTCACTGAAGGGCAGAATAGAAAAACAATGACAAACAGCAGAGTAAGGGAAAATGTGTTCCTTCTGCTTACCTTTGTCCTGAGATGCCAGTCTTCTCCTGCCTTTAAACTCAGACTTGGGCTCAGACTAGAATTCCACCTTTGTTCTGCTTTGAATTTCCCTAAACCATCACACTCAGATGGGATCTTGTCCTCCAGCTTGCTGACTACAGGTCTTAGAATTTCTCAGGCTCCATATTCATGTAAGAAAATTCTTAGAATGAATTTACACTGATATATTGATCACTGATAGATCAGTACTTAGGTAGGTAGGTAGATAGATAGTCAGACAAATAAATATATAAATAAAGGGATAGATACCTATAGAGATATGACATAGTTATTATTAAACATTGAATATGTATTCTATTGTTGTTGTTTTCTGGAGAAACGAGACTAAGGAGAGGGGTGTACCATGCTGACTATGAGATAAGACTTGAGCCAAAACTCCACTGATCTCCTGACCTCCATATATCCCTACTCTGACTTCTAGTTCACAGTGAACTTTTCACTCTCTTGGAATTACTGTCAGTTCACAGCCTGTGTCCAGAACTCCCCAAAAGTTCTGATTAAATTCTTTCCCAAGTGAATGCTCACAGTGGCAAGTTCCTCCTATGGGGTAGGATGGGAGGAACATTAATAACGTTCATTTTTGGCAGCGTACCAGGGTCCTTCCTCAAGGGGACCCTAAGCTGTCTTTTTATTCAACAGTTTCAGTTTCTATAAACTCGTTCAATTATAGGAATTGATTTTGAACAGGGATTCTGACTCTTTGCTCAATGATTCTAGACAGACATTTATTCATTTGACCTGGATAAAAATCACATATGAATTTGGTAAGCTTCCCATCTGTTTCATGTGTAGGAACACCTTGATCAGCCAGTCCATGCCACAGGTCTCTGTGATTCAGTCTATTCTGATGACTGCTGTTTCACTCTAATATTTTACAGAAAGCCAGTCACATCTTGCCTTGTGTGATTGTGTGCTACACCTTGGCCCCCGCCATCAAGACATCCATTACCCTCCATAGTGTTTTGATTCTCAGTTCAGTATTGCATCTCCAAGGTGGTTTCTGTTCTACAGAGACCAAAAATCACAGAGCTCTTCAAGGATTCTGGGACTCACACTCACACATTCATTCCTCACAACTATGGTAAAGGGAACATTCCCTGGACCCCACGTTGTGAGTGAGCAGTTCTCACAATGTAAATTGACTCTAAGGCCAGTCTCACTATCCCTTTGTATTCCTCTCTCTACATCATGCCCAGGCCATTCTGGCATTGATTGTGTTCTAGGCCACCTTTCCAGCCATTGCTTCAGACAAACTGCTAGTGTTCTTTCTTAAATCTCCACACAGAAGCCTACATTAAATTCACACTCTGCTTAGTGGAATCATATCAATAAATACTATGTAATCCAAGTTAAGCCCTTCCTTCACTAACTGCTGTGAACCAATGTCAGTGCTCACTTTGTCTATTCCAATTGTAGCAACCCCTATGCATTTTTAACATCCATTCCCCGTATTTTATCACTTACAATGGAAATATCGTACAGTTCCTTTGGAGTGTAGCCCACATCCTCATGGATCAGATTTTTATAAACACTTCTTTTATTATAATAAATCATTTTACAATGTTGTATCTAATTCGAGTGTAGAGCACAATTTTTCAGTTTATATATGAACATGTATCTATTCATTGTCACATTTTTTTCTTTGTGAGCTAGCATAAGATCTTGTATATATTTCCCTGTGCTATACAGTATAGTTTTGTTTATCTATTCTACAATTTTTAAATCCCAGTCTATCTCTTCCCACCCCCCACCCCTTGGCAACCACAAGTTTATACTCTATGTCTGTGAGTCTATTTCTGTTTGCATTTATGCTTCATTTTTTGTTTGTTTGTTTTGTGTTTTGTTTTAGTTTTTGTTTTATAGATTACAACATATGAGCGATCTCATATGGTATTTTTTCTTTCTCTTTCTTGCTTACTTCAGTTAGGAATGACATTCTCCAGGAGCATCCATGTTGCTGGCAAATGGCATTATGTTGTCGGTTTTTAAGTCTGAGTAGTATTCTATTGTAATATATATACCACCTCTTCTTTATCCAGTCATCTGTTGATGGACATTAGTCTGTTTCCGTGTCTTGGCTATTGTAAATAATATTGCTATGGACTATTGGGGTGCATGGTGCCATCCTGGTGTAGGGTTCCTTCTGGATGTATGCCCAGGAGCTGGGATTCCTGGGTCATAAGGTAAGTCTATTCCTAGTCTTTTGAGGAATCTCCATTCTGTTTTCCACAGTGGCTGCACCAAACTGCATTCCCACTAACAGGGAACGAGGGTCACCTTTTCTCCACAGCCTCTCCAGCATTTGTCATTTGTGGACTTTTGTATGATGGCCATTCTGACTAGTGTGAGGTGAAACCTCATTGTAGTTTTGATTTGCATTTCTCTGATAATTAGTGATATTGAGCATTTGTTCATGTGCCTATTGATCATTTGTATGTCTTCCTTGGAGAATTGCTTGTTAAGGCCTTTTGTCCGTTTTTGGATTGGGTTGTTTGATTGTATCTTATTAAGTCATATGAGCTGCTTATATATTCTGCAGATCAGGCCTTTGTTGGTTGCATTTGCAAAAACATTTTTCCATTTAGTAGGTTGACTTTTTGTTTTACTTATGGCTTCCTTTGCTGTGCAGAAGCTTGTAAGTTTCATTAGGTCCCATTTGCTTATTCTTGCTTTTATTTCTTCTAGGAGAAAATTTTTCAGATGTATGTCAGAGAGTGGTTTGCCTATGTTTTCCTCTAGGAGGTTTATTGTATCTTGCCTTATGTTTAAGTCTTTGATCTATCTTGAGTTGCTTTCTGTGTATGGTGTAAGGGAGTGTTCTAGCTTCATTGTTTTACATGCTGCTGTCCAGTTTACCCAAAACCATTTGCTGAAGAGACTGTCTTTATTCCATTTTATATTCTTGCATCCTTTGTCAAAGATTAGGTGACCAGAAGTTTGTGGGTTCATTTCTGGGCTCTCTATTCTGTTCCAACGGTCTATAGGTCTGCTTTTGTACCAATACCATGCTGTCTTGATGACTGTAGCTCTATAGTATTTTCTGAAGTTTGGGAGAGTTATTCCTCCAGCCTCTTTCTTTCTCTTCAGTAATGCTTTGGCAATTCTAGGATTTTTGTGTTTCCATATGAATTTTATTGTGATTTCTTCTAGCTTTATGAAGTATGTCCTGGGTAATTTGATAGAGATTGCATGAAATCTGTAGATTGCCTTGGACAGTGTGACCATTTTAACAATATTGTTCTTCCAATCCAAGAGCATGGGGTATCTTTCCATTTTTTTAAGTCTTATTTAATTTCCTTCAACAATGGTTTACAGTTTTCCCTGTATAATTCTTTCACCTCCTTGGTTAGATTTATTCCCAGATATTTTATTACTTTGGGTGCTATTATAAGGGGGATTGTTTCTTTTCTTTCTTTTTCTGTTGATTCATCATTAGTGTAATGAAATGCCACCGATCTTTGAACGTTAATCTTGTAATCTGCTCCCTTGCTGAATTCTTCGATCAGCTCTAGTAGTTTTTGTGTGGACCTTTTTGGGTTTTCTATATACAGTAACATGTCGTTGGCATATAGTGACAATTTTACCTCTTCTTTTCCAATTTGGATCCCTTTTGTTTCTCTGTCTTGCCTGATTGCTGTGGCTGGGACTTCCAAGACTATGTTGAATAGGAGTGGTGATAGTGGATATCCTTGTCTTGTCCCAGATTTTAGTGGGAATCTTTTGAATTTTTCACCTTTGAGTACTTTGTTGGCTGTAGGTTTGTCATATGTAGGTTTTATTATGTTATGTTCCCTCTATACCAACTTTGGTGAGAGTTTTTATCATGAATGGGTGTTGAATTTTATTCAATGTTTTTTCTGTACCTATTGAGAAGATCATGTGTTTTTGTCCTTTCTCTTGTTGATAGGATTTATTACATTATTACATTGATTGATTTCCATATGTTGAACCACCCTTGTGTCCCTGGGATGAACCCCAATTCGTCATGATGTATAACTTTTTTATGTGTTGTTGGATTCTATTTGCTAATATTTTGGTGAGAATTTTGGCTTCTATTTTCATCAGTGATATTGGCATATAATTCCTTTTTTTGGTAGTGTCTTTACCTGGTTTTAGTATGAGGGTGACATTGGCTTCATAGAATGAGTTTGGGAGTATTCCCTCCTTTTTGATCTTCTGGAAAAGTTTGAGAAGGACTGGTATGAGTTCTTCTTGCATGTTTGGTAGAATTCCCTGGTGAAGCCATCTGGCCCTGGACATTTATTTGTAGGGAGTTGTTTTTTTTTTTTTTTTTTTTTTTTTTTTACTCCTAATTCAATTTCATTTCTAGTGATCTGTTTGTTCAAGGAGTCAGTTTCTTCTTGATTCAGTCTTGGTGGACAGTGTGTTTCCAGAAACTTGTCCATCTCCTCTAGGTTATCCAGTTTGGTTCCATATACTTTTTTGTAATATTCTTGTATGATATTCTGTATTTCTTTTTTTTTTGTTGTAATATCTCCATTATCCTTTCTTATTCTGCTAATTTGTGATCTCTCTTTTTCTTCTTTGTGTGTTTGGCCAGAGTTTGTCGATTTTGTTTCCTTTTTCAAAAAAACACCTTTGGGTTTGGTTGATTTTTTCTATGGTCTTTTTAATCTGTATTTTATTTATTTCCTCCCTAATCTTTATAATTTCCTTCCTTCTGCTGCCTTTTGGGAATTTTTGTTCTTCTTTTCCTTATTCACTCAGCAGGTGGGTTAAGTTGTTTCTTTCAGATTGTTCTTCTTTTTTGAGGAAGGCCTGTATTTCTATAAACTTCCCTCTTAGCACTGCCTTTGCTGTGTCCCACAAATTTTGTGTGATTGTGCTTTCATTTTCATTTGTCTCAAGGTACTTTTTAATTTCAGTTTTGATTTCCTCATAGACACATTTTTTTTAATATCATATTGTTTATTCTCCATGTCTTCCTTTTGTTCTCCTTTTTTTCTCTGTTGTTGATTTCTAGTTTCATGGCATGGTGGTCAGTAAAGGTGCTTGAGATAATTTCTATCTTCTTAAACTTGCTGAGGTTTCTTTGCGCCCAAGTACATGATCAATCCTGGAAAGTGTCTCATGTGCGCTTGGAAAGAATGTGTATCCTATTTTGGCGGTGGTTTAATGCTCTGAAAATATACACCAAATCTAATTTTTCTATTGTATTATTTAATTTCTCTTTTGCCTTATTTATTTTCTGCCTGGAATATCTGTGTAGTGATGTTAATGTGGTGTTAAAATCTCCAACTATGATAGTATTCTCATCAATATCCCCCTTTATCTCTGTTAGTAATTGTTTTATGTACTTAGGTGCTCCTATATTGGGTGCATATGTATTAATGAGTGTAATATCCTCAACTTGTATCACTGCTTTAATCATTATAAAATGTCCTTCTTTATCTTTATGGCCTTTGTTTTAAAGTGTTTTGTCTGAAATCAGTACTGCAACACCTGCTTTTTTGGCTATTCCATTTGCATGGAATATCTTTTTCCATCCTTTCACTGTCAATCTATATGTGTCCTCCTCCCTAAACTGAGTCTCTTGTATGCAGCATATTGAAGATTCTTGCTTTATTATGCAGTCTGCCACTCTATGTCTTTTGACTGGAGCATTTAGTGCATTAACATTGACAGTAATTAATGATAGATGTGTGTTCATTGCCATTTTGTACTTATCTTTTCAGTTGAGTTGGTATTTCCTCCTTGCTCCTTTCTTCTTCCTTTCATGGTTTGGTAACTTTCCTTTGTGTTTCCATGGATCTTATTTATTTTTTTGACTCCCTTGTCTGTTTTGGCTTGTGGTTACACTTTTTTGTAAGTCTATTAGCACATTACTATTACTGTTTTTGTGAAACTGATAGTAACATGATCTCACATCCATCCTCCCGAGAACAAAAAATTTAAAAAAGAAAGAAAAAAGATTTCTATGTTCTCTTGACTGTCTCTTCCACTCTCAATGATATGTATGTCTTCTTTTATATTTTCGTGTTAATTTTGTTTGTAATTCATGAGTTATCACCTTTCCAGTTGTGAGTTTCTCATTTCTGTAGCACCCTGCTGCTTTTCTATTTAGAGTAGGCCTTACAATATTTGTCTTAGCATGCGTTTCATGTTGCTGAACTCTTGTAGCTTTTTCTTGTCTGTGAAATTTTTTATGTCTCCTTCTATCCTAAAAGATAGCTTTGCTGGATAAAGTATATTAGGCTGCATCTTTTTTTCATTCAGGACTTTGTATGTCTTGCCACTCCCTTCTGGCCTGTAGTGTTTGTGTAGAGAAATCAGCTGAGAGTCTTATGGGGGTTCCCTTGTAACTCACTATTTGCTTTTCCCTTGCTGCCTTTAGGGTCATTTCTTTATCATTGACTGTGGCCCTCTTGATTATGATATGCCTTGGTGTGAGTCTGTTTGGGTTCTTCCTGTTTGGGACCCTCTGAGCTTCCTGTTCTTGGATATCTAACTTCTTCTTTAAGTTTGGGAAATGTTCAGTCATGATTTCTTCAAAAACTTTTCAATTCCTTTGATCATTCTTCCCCTTCTGGGACCACTATTATGCGAAGATTGACATGTAATATATTATCCCATAGGTCCCTTATGCTATTTTCGTTTGTTTTTATTTGTTTATCTTGTAGCTCTTCTGATTGTTTGCTTTCTATTGTCCTGTCTTCTAGGTCGCTAATTCGTTCCTCTGCATTATCTAGTCTGCTTTGCACAGCCTTTAGATCATTCCTCATCTAAGCCAGTGAGTTTACCATTTCTACCTGTCACTTCTTTATAGCTTCCATTTCATTTTTGACATATTTTATATCTCTAAGCACTATCTCCTTTAATTCCTTCAGTACTTTGATCACTCTTTTTTGATATCTTGATGTAGTAGGCTATCGTTGTCTATTTCATTGACTGTGCTTTCAAGGGATTTCTATTGTTCTTTTAATTGGGAATGACTTCTCTGTTTCTTCATCTTGCTAATACCTCTCTGGCATGGTTGTTTATGGAATATCAGTTTTCTATTGTTGTCCTTAAAGAGTTTATGTATCTAATGCCTATGTAGGAATAATCTTAGAAAAGAGAAAAAAGAGAGAAAGAGAAATAATTTTCAAAGAAGGGAGAAAAGAATGTTTGAAAACATTGTGTAATGAATAGTAAAAGAGACAGTTGGAGCCGAAATTTTAAAAATAATAATAATAAAAATATTGAAAATAAGTTTAGAGGGATTAAAACTGTGGATATATATAAATATTTAAGAAGTAAAATTTAAAAGGATAATAGAAAATAGAAAAGGTAAAACAGATTTTTAAAAAAGGGGGGGTGTTCGGTATTCTCCTGGATACTCTGTGCTTATAATGTGAAGTCCCTTCGGTCTTCATCCTGTTTTGGAAGCTCAGCTTGCTCTTTCCAGAGGGGCCCTCCATCAGCGCCCTCATCTGTGCTGACCCCAGTGCCGGTCAGCAAGCAGATCATGCCTCCTCCCAACACTGGTCAGGTGCAGCTCTCTTTGCTGTGGGTGGGTGGTTCACTGCCCCTCCGGATGCTGCTGTCAGATGTTGCAGACTGCTCAGGTAGGAAGGTGGGCCGCACCCCCTCCCAGCACCACAGTCAGGGTCTGTGTTCCTGCCCAAAAGGCAGGGGCTGCCTGCCATCTCCCAGCACCGGTCACTCCACTGCTCTTTGCTGCTGCATGCTCCGCCTCGGGTCGGTGCTCTGCAGGCGGGCTCGGGGAAGGCCAAGGAAACAGCCCTGTCCCTGCTCCTGGCCAAAACCCAGCTCCTTGTTTGTCTTGGTGGAGCAAATTCTCTGAGGGACCAGGACAGGATTGTATCTACCTCAGGCTGGAGACAAGTCTCGGTCTGGCCCTTGAGTCTGCTAAGCCCATATGTGAAGGTGCAGGTTTTGCCCCCAAACCCCGCCAGGGTGCTAAGCACTGGAGGAGATGGCAGCTGTGGCTGAGCCCCACCTCTCTTCACCCAAAGACTTTCTGGGGGTTTTCAGAGATGTGGGTATGGGCCCTTCCCCCAGGGCACATCAGCCACTGTGTTTCATGGAGGGGCCAGTTTGTTCTGCTCTGTGCACCCACAGCCACAGCACGCAGCACCGTGTAGTCACCCAGGGCTGCTTTAGTGCAGCCAACCCCATCCCCTGCCCAGCTCGGTCAGCCTGGCTCTCCCCAGCTGCCATCACACATCTCAGGCTGTGTGTCACAGGGACCCTCTGTGCCCGTTTCACTTATTTTTGTCAGTCAGGGCTGCTCTGTACAGTTCCAAGCCTCAGAGGTCCCCCTCCATCCCCTCTGGCCTCTCGGTTGAAGAGGGGAGACCCAACAAGCAAGTGCCAGTCCTCCTTTGCTGCTTCCTCCCTACGGGAATTGTCCCACTCTGTTTTGCCCTTTCTTCTCCCTTTTTTCCTTTTCTCCTACGAGATTTTTGGCATCTCTATCTTTTGAAGAGGACGATGATTTGGAGTTCTGCAGGCTCTCTGGTTGGCTGAGTGGGTCTGTGGAAATGAGCCTTGGTGCTTTTGTGGGAGAGGGTGAGCTACGAGCGTCCTTCTAGTCCACCATCGTGGACTCCTACTCATGGACCAGATTTTGTACCTGAAATCGTGAGGCCTGCTGGGCCTTGAGTTTTCTTGCACTCTAGAAGCAAGAGAGACAGTGGAGTTTGGTCCGGAGTAGAAACTGCAGTACCTTGCAATGCAAATACATCATGGAAGATGATTAGACTTGCCTCAGGCAATGAGTCTTAATCCACTCAAATAGAGGAGGAAGGACTACTTTTATTGGCAAATAAGTGTCACCAGAACATAGAGGTTTGTTGTCCTCACAGATCCCCTTTCCAATATTCAGGCTTTCATTCCTCTTCAATAATTATCCTCACTTTGACTGGAGATCCACTCTGAAATTGAGAAATCAACTTCCATTTTAATTTATCCACACTTGTTACTGACGTTCGTTTAGCTGCTCACATTTCCAAAAAAAAAAAAAAAAATAAAAGAAAATATTGCTAGAAAAAATGTTTTAATCAGAATGCTGGCAACCTGGGGAGATAGTAGGCTTAGTTTCCCCAAATACTGTCTCTGAAATTTTCGCTCAAACATGAACATTGCAAAGGGAATGAAGGACTGATCTCAGTTAATCATTGAGATAGGATGTCAAAGCCTTCATCACTTCCTACTGTGTGCAGTATTGCCATGGAAGCATGTCAACTCCTTATATTTTCCTTAGATGCTATCTTTTTCACACTGTTTCTTCACAAGACTTACTGGATGGGAAACTACGAGAGAGATATGATCATCTTTTCCCAATTTTACTTCTTTGATTTAGGAAAGAACCAACATGTTAGGCAAGGTATTGTGTGATCCTAGTAACGTCTTAGGGTGCCTGGAAAAGAAAAATGGGTCTTCTGTAAACAGCTCTTTACTGCAAAAACATCTTTCCTGCCAAAATCTGCTTACACTCTGAGGTTAAGGTTTGGATTGTTTTCAGCAGCCTCTGATGCACAGCCACAGGAGACAAGGGTATTCTTCAGGAGAGACATAAACCTTTTGTGGTTATTTATAAAACACTTGAAGAGGAATTGAGACTTCTGTGCCCATTGTTTTACTTTACCCACTTCACCTACTTACCAACGAAGGTTGCAGGAAACCATAATAAAGTCACACAAAAATGCACCTCTCTGGCATAGGAATCATTTTGAATTAAAGGCAGTTGGGTAAAAGCAGACACAGGATGGGATCCTTGTCCAACCTCATCTTCCTGAACTCAAAACAAATTCCAGTTTGAAGGTTACTTCTCCTCCCCACAAAAACCTCCCCACACAGATGCATACACATGCACACCCATGCACTTCTCTCACCAGGAAGGAGAAATAATAATCTTAACCCTGGAGGTGAGGTGGCAATGACAGAGCATCTAGCTAAACCTTACTAACAAGCCCCTATCATCACAGTCAGTTTACCCACACATATATTTACCTTCTGATCATTTGTGGCCCTCAAATTCCTTTCATTTGCCTTCTCACTTTTCTTTGAGGTGATTGTCCTTTACCCAAATGGCATTAAAACTTCAAAACATGTCTGTATTTGGTGGGCCTTCCCTTCTCTGTCTGAATCCCTTCTACCCTACCCACATCGCATAGAGTTGTTTAGAACCAAGTAAATTGTCATGTCTTCTCTCCTGTTACTCTCTCTGTTGTCAGCATATTTTGCAGACTCGGACGTGGAACTGAACACGATAGAGAAAACTGCAATCTACAAACTGGCACGTGCCACCTACTTGTGCAAAGATTAAGTCACAAGCCACTGTAGCCATTGACCTTTGTCACATCCTTAAAGAAGGTCAGGGTGGAGATCAGGAGTAAGACACTCTGTGCTCTGAGAAAACCTGGCAGAACAGGACTGCAGTTAATTAGATATTTTCAGAAGACTCTTTCATGAGCCCAAATTTTTGCATTTCCTTATATATAAAGAAGTACTAAAATCATGAACCGTGACATCTGCTCCTCATGACTAACAACAAGCCTCTGCTAAATGTGTGCTTGACTGCAGTAACCCTCTCTTCACTGAAATCATGCATAATTCTGACCTTTCCACCTGCCCCTTCAGAGCAGGTTCACTGAGCTGTCTAAAATACTGTCTGGGGCTACAGTCCTGATTTTGCCCCACATAAAACTTAACTCACAACTCTCACATTGTGTGATTTCATTTCAGTCAACAAAATTTTTCTTCCCCTACCGTTTTGATAACATGAACAGAGAGTGGAAAGGATTAGACACTGCGCTTTCCCCAGACCGGGAACCTGCAGCTGAGGTCTGGATGCCCTGGAAGGATCACAATAGAAAATCATTTTTACTAAATTCAGCTTCATGAATTTGTCTCTGTAGGGTTTGATTAAGTCGACAGAAGCATTTAGGAATGTTTCCTACTCCTTTCTTTCCCAATTTTAGATTAGCAGGATAAAACATTAGAGTAAAGCTGATCTTTGGGTTTGTGTGGCCTTGGACACTTCTTATTGAACACTTACTCTCAAAGTTGCCACGCTTTTCACTTGTCTCTCTTCTGTCTCCTTTTCCTTAAAGGGGACAACCATAAGTCAGGTCATAGGCATAGGTTTGATAAGCTTATTGTTTGAGAGTCACAGAACGGTGAGTTTATAGATTTCTCTGCACCAGTGTCCATCTGGACACACTTTGCTCTGAGTGGGCCACCAATTACCAAAAACAAGTGAACAAACAAACCAGAAATGAATGGGTTCTCATTCCATTCCATTTGTAAATTTAGAACATGATTTGGATCCAGTGAAAAATGTAATCTACGTGGCGTTGTTGCTGAATACCAGCTTTAGTACAACAAAGCCAAGTTGAGTGTTTGAAGCTGGGATTTGGGAGAATTAGAAGACAACAGCTTGACTGCTTTGCCAGGCAAAATGTGACACAGCAAGCTATCACCTTACAGACTGTCAGCCTGTCTTATGGTAAGATTCCTGGAGTCTGAAAGAAAAATGGGAAGAAGAGGGTGCTAAGAATCAGGGTGTGAGCAGGGAGTACCTTGTTTTAATCTTGATAAGATCTTGCTATTGTTCTAGGGGAATTCAGGTGGTTTGACAAATTTTTGTGAGATTTGCGTCATGACATTCTTTCAAGACCTCTAGGGATTAAGGACGTTAGTCGTCTAAGAAAAGAATGCAGAGTGAGGGGAGCATATTAGTCATAATAGCAGTTTAGCTAGAAGAGCAGACCTGATTATCTTAGGAGTTATCATGGTGGTTCTCTGCACAATCACATCAGCACTGTCAGTTCATCCCTTCCGTTTCTTTGGAAATGGGAAAGGGCATCGCTCTCCTCTGGCTGCTTCCTGCTGTTTTGAGGTGTTATCCAGGGATTCCTCCAATGGAAAGAATGAACATGATGACACTAATTCTTAAGGGCTTTTAGATTTCCAGTCAAGATGATAGAGTGGTAGAACCATGAGGTCGCCTCTCTCATGAGTACAACAAATTCATAACTGAATACTAAACATCTGTTAAAAAAATACTGGAACCTACTCAAAAGGATCTTTTACAACTGGAAACATAAAGAGGGAACTGCAGCAGGATAGTAGGAGTGATGTGTTCATGAGAAAATTGGGCCCCATACCCCCAAGGTGGGTGACCAACATGCTGAAGGTTTGTTACATGGCAGAGGCCCTCCCACAAATGTTAGAGATCTATGCCTCTTATCAGTGTCACCAGCTTGGGTTCTGACATTGGAAAGAGAAGGCCAACCTTAGGCATCAGATTTTCAAGGCCAATGAGGCTTGGTCCTGGAGCTCAATAGGAATGGGTGAAATAGAGAATCCATTTGCTTGGGAAGTGCACACAGAATCTTGTGTGCATGAGGTCCAAGGTCAGCAGCAGTGATTTCATAGAAACCTGGGCCTGTCCAGCCTGCTAGATTTGGAGGGTCTTCTGGGGACAAGGGGCATGGCTGTGGCTCACTCCGGTGACATAAATGCTGGTGGTGGACATTCTGGGATTGTTAATGTACCTGAGCTTTCCTGGGCTGGCAGCTTGATTGGATCATTAGCACCAAGTCCTAACCCAACCCGAGGGCCTGTAGGGAAGCCTTGGGTCAAACAATACTGGGTGAGAACACTGCCACACCCATCAATAGACTTCTTGACCACAAATGCTTCTAGACACAGCCCTACCCAACAGAGGTTTAGGACCAATCTCCACCCAGTAGTGGACAGGCACTGATTTCTCTTGCTAGGATCCCTGCATAAGCCTCCATCCAGCCTCATCATGGGGCAGATACTAGAAACAAGAGAACAACAATCCCAAAGCCTGTGGAAGAAATGTACAGACACATAGAAAGGTAGATGATATGAGACAGCAAAGGATTATCTCACAGACCAAGGCAAAAGTTAAATTTCTAGAAGGAGTAATAAGTGAGGAGGGGTAGACAATTTATCTGAGAAACAATTGAAAGTAATGATGTTGAAGGTTTCAGAGAACTTGAGGAGTATAGATGCACAGAGTGAAGTTTTCATTCTTGGGGCCTTTTAGAGCAGTCTTAGTGGCTCTTTTACATTCCTCTTTCACATTGGAGAGGAATAAAATAAAGTAAAAGTAAAAAGAGTAAATAACGCTCCTAGCACAGGGAGAAGAAGAACTAAAATATCCTTGTGAAAACACATCATAGTTTCCGGGGAATCCAGGAAAACATACTGGAGAGACAATTTGAGACTCGCAGCGTGGCTTCAACAGCGTGGTCATTGGAGTCATCTACCACATGAATCTGACTTCTCATATCCTGGAGGAATGCTGTGATATTTCCA
>NC_045727.1:0-77121 GCF_009834535.1 Camelus ferus
CGGCTGACTTGTGGGGGCAGGTTCGGGGCCGCACTCCACGCAGCTGCCTGGTGTCACAGGTGTTTCCCTGGCAGGGGAAGTCCGCTAATTACCTCCCCTGTCCATGGGGAGGCACTAGATGCTACCTGCGTTTCCAGCCCAACCCCGCCTTTCCCCGGCAGCCCGCACTGGGAGGGACTCGGGGAAGACACTCGAAGGGCTCCTAGGAGATCCCGGGTGCTGCAGACAGAAGACGGAACCTCCCCACACTCAGAATCCCGGAACACGTCTGACTGTGTGGGTGAGGTTTAGGGCCGCCCTCCACGCAGCTGCCTGGTGTCACAGGTGTTCCCTGGCAGGGAGAAGTCCACTAAATACCTCCCCTGTCCATGGGGAGGCACTAGATGCTACCTGCTTTTCCAGCACAACCCCCTCCTTTCCCCGGCAGCCCGCAAAGGGAGGGACTCTGGGAAGACACTCGAAGGGCTCCTAGGAGATCCCGGGTGCTGCAGACAGAAGACGGAACCTCCCCACACTCAGAATTCCGGAACACGGCTGACTGTGTGGGGGAGGTTCGGGGCCGCCCTCCACGCAGCTGCCTGGTGTCACAGGTGTTCCCTGGCAGGGAGAAGTCCGCTAATTACCTCCCCTGTCCATGGGGAGGCACTAGATGCTACCTGCGTTTCCAGCACAACCCCCTCCTTTCCCCGGCAGCCCGCACAGGGAGGGACTCTGGGAAGACACTCGAAGGGCTCCTAGGAGATCCCGGGTGCTGCAGACAGAAGACGGAACCTCCCCACACTCAGAATTCCGGAACACGGCTGACTGTGTGGGGGAGGTTCGGGGCCGCCCTCCACGCAGCTGCCTGGTGTCACAGGTGTTCCCTGGCAGGGAGAAGTCCGCTAATTACCTCCCCTGTCCATGGGGAGGCACTAGATGCTACCTGCGTTTCCAGCCCAACCCCCTCCTTTCCCCGGCAGCCCGCACTGGGAGGGACTCGGGGAAGACACTCGAAGGGCTCCTAGGAGATCCCGGGTGCTGCAGACAGAAGACGGAACCTCCCCACACTCAGAATTCCGGAACACGGCTGACTGTGTGGGGGAGGTTCGGGGCCGCCCTCCACGCAGCTGCCTGGTGTCACAGGTGTTCCCTGGCAGGGGGAAGTCCGCTAATTACCTCCCCTGTCCATGGGGAGGCACTAGATGCTACCTGCGTTTCCAGCCCAACCCCCGCCTTTCCCCGGCAGCCCGCACTGGGAGGGACTCGGGGAAGACACTCGAAGGGCTCCTAGGAGATCCCGGGTGCTGCAGACAGAAGACGGAACCTCCCCACACTCAGAATTCCGGAACACGGCTGACTGTGTGGGGGAGGTTCGGGGCCGCCCTCCACGCAGCTGCCTGGTGTCACAGGTGTTCCCTGGCAGGGGGAAGTCCGCTAATTACCTCCCCTGTCCATGGGGAGGCACTAGATGCTACCTGCGTTTCCAGCCCAACCCCCTCCTTTCCCCGGCAGCCCGCAATGGGAGGGACTCGGGGAAGACACTCGAAGGGCTCCTAGGAGATCCCGGGTGCTGCAGACAGAAGACGGAACCTCCCCACACTCAGAATTCCGGAACACGGCTGACTGTGTGGGGGAGGTTCGGGGCCGCCCTCCACGCAGCTGCCTGGTGTCACAGGTGTTCCCTGGCAGGGAGAAGTCCGCTAATTACCTCCCCTGTCCATGGGGAGGCACTAGATGCTACCTGCGTTTCCAGCACAACCCCCTCCTTTCCCCGGCAGCCCGCAATGGGAGGGACTCGGGGAAGACACTCGAAGGGCTCCTAGGAGATCCCGGGTGCTGCAGACAGAAGACGGAACCTCCCCACACTCAGAATTCCGGAACACGGCTGACTGTGTGGGGGAGGTTCGGGGCCGCCCTCCACGCAGCTGCCTGGTGTCACAGGTGTTCCCTGGCAGGGGAGAAGTCCGCTAATTACCTCCCCTGTCCATGGGGAGGCACTAGATGCTACCTGCGTTTCCAGCCCAACCCCCGCCTTTCCCCGGCAGCCCGCACTGGGAGGGACTCGGGGAAGACACTCGAAGGGCTCCTAGGAGATCCCGGGTGCTGCAGACAGAAGACGGAACCTCCCCACACTCAGAATTCCGGAACACGGCTGACTGTGTGGGGGAGGTTCGGGGCCGCCCTCCACGCAGCTGCCTGGTGTCACAGGTGTTCCCTGGCAGGGGAGAAGTCCGCTAATTACCTCCCCTGTCCATGGGGAGGCACTAGATGCTACCTGCGTTTCCAGCCCAACCCCCGCCTTTCCCCGGCAGCCCGCACTGGGAGGGACTCGGGGAAGACACTCGAAGGGCTCCTAGGAGATCCCGGGTGCTGCAGACAGAAGACGGAACCTCCCCACACTCAGAATTCCGGAACACGGCTGACTGTGTGGGGGAGGTTCGGGGCCGCCCTCCACGCAGCTGCCTGGTGTCACAGGTGTTCCCTGGCAGGGAGAAGTCCGCTAATTACCTCCCCTGTCCATGGGGAGGCACTAGATGCTACCTGCGTTTCCAGCCCAACCCCCTCCTTTCCCCGGCAGCCCGCACTGGGAGGGACTCGGGGAAGACACTCGAAGGGCTCCTAGGAGATCCCGGGTGCTGCAGACAGAAGACGGAACCTCCCCACACTCAGAATTCCGGAACACGGCTGACTGTGTGGGGGAGGTTCGGGGCCGCCCTCCACGCAGCTGCCTGGTGTCACAGGTGTTCCCTGGCAGGGGGAAGTCCGCTAATTACCTCCCCTGTCCATGGGGAGGCACTAGATGCTACCTGCGTTTCCAGCCCAACCCCCTCCTTTCCCCGGCAGCCCGCACTGGGAGGGACTCGGGGAAGACACTCGAAGGGCTCCTAGGAGATCCCGGGTGCTGCAGACAGAAGACGGAACCTCCCCACACTCAGAATTCCGGAACACGGCTGACTGTGTGGGGGAGGTTCGGGGCCGCCCTCCACGCAGCTGCCTGGTGTCACAGGTGTTCCCTGGCAGGGGGAAGTCCGCTAATTACCTCCCCTGTCCATGGGGAGGCACTAGATGCTACCTGCGTTTCCAGCCCAACCCCCGCCTTTCCCCGGCAGCCCGCACTGGGAGGGACTCGGGGAAGACACTCGAAGGGCTCCTAGGAGATCCCGGGTGCTGCAGACAGAAGACGGAACCTCCCCACACTCAGAATTCCGGAACACGGCTGACTGTGTGGGGGAGGTTCGGGGCCGCCCTCCACGCAGCTGCCTGGTGTCACAGGTGTTCCCTGGCAGGGGGAAGTCCGCTAATTACCTCCCCTGTCCATGGGGAGGCACTAGATGCTACCTGCGTTTCCAGCCCAACCCCCTCCTTTCCCCGGCAGCCCGCACTGGGAGGGACTCTGGGAAGACACTCGAAGGGCTCCTAGGAGATCCCGGGTGCTGCAGACAGAAGACGGAACCTCCCCACACTCAGAATTCCGGAACACGGCTGACTGTGTGGGGGAGGTTCGGGGCCGCCCTCCACGCAGCTGCCTGGTGTCACAGGTGTTCCCTGGCAGGGAGAAGTCCGCTAATTACCTCCCCTGTCCATGGGGAGGCACTAGATGCTACCTGCGTTTCCAGCCCAACCCCCGCCTTTCCCCGGCAGCCCGCACAGGGAGGGACTCGGGGAAGACACTCGAAGGGCTCCTAGGAGATCCCGGGTGCTGCAGACAGAAGACGGAACCTCCCCACACTCAGAATTCCGGAACACGGCTGACTGTGTGGGGGAGGTTCGGGGCCGCCCTCCACGCAGCTGCCTGGTGTCACAGGTGTTCCCTGGCAGGGAGAAGTCCGCTAATTACCTCCCCTGTCCATGGGGAGGCACTAGATGCTACCTGCGTTTCCAGCCCAACCCCCTCCTTTCCCCGGCAGCCCGCACTGGGAGGGACTCGGGGAAGACACTCGAAGGGCTCCTAGGAGATCCCGGGTGCTGCAGACAGAAGACGGAACCTCCCCACACTCAGAATTCCGGAACACGGCTGACTGTGTGGGGGAGGTTAGGGGCCGCCCTCCACGCAGCTGCCTGGTGTCACAGGTGTTCCCTGGCAGGGAGAAGTCCGCTAATAACCTCCCCTGTCCATGGGGAGGCACTAGATGCTACCTGCGTTTCCAGCCCAACCCCCTCCTTTCCCCGGCAGCCCGCACTGGGAGGGACTCGGGGAAGACACTCGAAGGGCTCCTAGGAGATCCCGGGTGCTGCAGACAGAAGACGGAACCTCCCCACACTCAGAATTCCGGAACACGGCTGACTGTGTGGGGGAGGTTCGGGGCCGCCCTCCACGCAGCTGCCTGGTGTCACAGGTGTTCCCTGGCAGGGGGAAGTCCGCTAATTACCTCCCCTGTCCATGGGGAGGCACTAGATGCTACCTGCGTTTCCAGCCCAACCCCCGCCTTTCCCCGGCAGCCCGCACTGGGAGGGACTCGGGGAAGACACTCGAAGGGCTCCTAGGAGATCCCGGGTGCTGCAGACAGAAGACGGAACCTCCCCACACTCAGAATTCCGGAACACGGCTGACTGTGTGGGGGAGGTTCGGGGCCGCCCTCCACGCAGCTGCCTGGTGTCACAGGTGTTCCCTGGCAGGGGAGAAGTCCGCTAATTACCTCCCCTGTCCATGGGGAGGCACTAGATGCTACCTGCGTTTCCAGCCCAACCCCCTCCTTTCCCCGGCAGCCCGCACTGGGAGGGACTCGGGGAAGACACTCGAAGGGCTCCTAGGAGATCCCGGGTGCTGCAGACAGAAGACGGAACCTCCCCACACTCAGAATTCCGGAACACGGCTGACTGTGTGGGGGAGGTTCGGGGCCGCCCTCCACGCAGCTGCCTGGTGTCACAGGTGTTCCCTGGCAGGGGGAAGTCCGCTAATTACCTCCCCTGTCCATGGGGAGGCACTAGATGCTACCTGCGTTTCCAGCCCAACCCCCTCCTTTCCCCGGCAGCCCGCACTGGGAGGGACTCGGGGAAGACACTCGAAGGGCTCCTAGGAGATCCCGGGTGCTGCAGACAGAAGACGGAACCTCCCCACACTCAGAATTCCGGAACACGGCTGACTGTGTGGGGGAGGTTCGGGGCCGCCCTCCACGCAGCTGCCTGGTGTCACAGGTGTTCCCTGGCAGGGGGAAGTCCGCTAATTACCTCCCCTGTCCATGGGGAGGCACTAGATGCTACCTGCGTTTCCAGCCCAACCCCCTCCTTTCCCCGGCAGCCCGCACTGGGAGGGACTCGGGGAAGACACTCGAAGGGCTCCTAGGAGATCCCGGGTGCTGCAGACAGAAGACGGAACCTCCCCACACTCAGAATTCCGGAACACGGCTGACTGTGTGGGGGAGGTTCGGGGCCGCCCTCCACGCAGCTGCCTGGTGTCACAGGTGTTCCCTGGCAGGGGGAAGTCCGCTAATTACCTCCCCTGTCCATGGGGAGGCACTAGATGCTACCTGCGTTTCCAGCCCAACCCCCGCCTTTCCCGGCAGCCCGCACTGGGAGGGACTCGGGGAAGACACTCGAAGGGCTCCTAGGAGATCCCGGGTGCTGCAGACAGAAGACGGAACCTCCCCACACTCAGAATTCCGGAACACGGCTGACTGTGTGGGGGAGGTTCGGGGCCGCCCTCCACGCAGCTGCCTGGTGTCACAGGTGTTCCCTGGCAGGGGGAAGTCCGCTAATTACCTCCCCTGTCCATGGGGAGGCACTAGATGCTACCTGCGTTTCCAGCCCAACCCCCTCCTTTCCCCGGCAGCCCGCACTGGGAGGGACTCGGGGAAGACACTCGAAGGGCTCCTAGGAGATCCCGGGTGCTGCAGACAGAAGACGGAACCTCCCCACACTCAGAATTCCGGAACACGGCTGACTGTGTGGGGGAGGTTCGGGGCCGCCCTCCACGCAGCTGCCTGGTGTCACAGGTGTTCCCTGGCAGGGAGAAGTCCGCTAATTACCTCCCCTGTCCATGGGGAGGCACTAGATGCTACCTGCGTTTCCAGCCCAACCCCCTCCTTTCCCCGGCAGCCCGCACTGGGAGGGACTCGGGGAAGACACTCGAAGGGCTCCTAGGAGATCCCGGGTGCTGCAGACAGAAGACGGAACCTCCCCACACTCAGAATTCCGGAACACGGCTGACTGTGTGGGGGAGGTTCGGGGCCGCCCTCCACGCAGCTGCCTGGTGTCACAGGTGTTCCCTGGCAGGGAGAAGTCCGCTAATTACCTCCCCTGTCCATGGGGAGGCACTAGATGCTACCTGCGTTTCCAGCCCAACCCCCTCCTTTCCCCGGCAGCCCGCACAGGGAGGGACTCGGGGAAGACACTCGAAGGGCTCCTAGGAGATCCCGGGTGCTGCAGACAGAAGACGGAACCTCCCCACACTCAGAATTCCGGAACACGGCTGACTGTGTGGGGGAGGTTCGGGGCCGCCCTCCACGCAGCTGCCTGGTGTCACAGGTGTTCCCTGGCAGGGAGAAGTCCGCTAATTACCTCCCCTGTCCATGGGGAGGCACTAGATGCTACCTGCGTTTCCAGCCCAACCCCCGCCTTTCCTCGGCAGCCCGCACTGGGAGGGACTCGGGGAAGACACTCGAAGGGCTCCTAGGAGATCCCGGGTGCTGCAGACAGAAGACGGAACCTCCCCACACTCAGAATTCCGGAACACGGCTGACTGTGTGGGGGAGGTTAGGGGCCGCCCTCCACGCAGCTGCCTGGTGTCACAGGTGTTCCCTGGCAGGGGGAAGTCCGCTAATTACCTCCCCTGTCCATGGGGAGGCACTAGATGCTACCTGCGTTTCCAGCCCAACCCCCGCCTTTCCCCGGCAGCCCGCAATGGGAGGGACTCGGGGAAGACACTCGAAGGGCTCCTAGGAGATCCCGGGTGCTGCAGACAGAAGACGGAACCTCCCCACACTCAGAATTCCGGAACACGGCTGACTGTGTGGGGGAGGTTCGGGGCCGCCCTCCACGCAGCTGCCTGGTGTCACAGGTGTTCCCTGGCAGGGGGAAGTCCGCTAATTACCTCCCCTGTCCATGGGGAGGCACTAGATGCTACCTGCGTTTCCAGCCCAACCCCCGCCTTTCCCCGGCAGCCCGCACTGGGAGGGACTCGGGGAAGACACTCGAAGGGCTCCTAGGAGATCCCGGGTGCTGCAGACAGAAGACGGAACCTCCCCACACTCAGAATTCCGGAACACGGCTGACTGTGTGGGGGAGGTTCGGGGCCGCCCTCCACGCAGCTGCCTGGTGTCACAGGTGTTCCCTGGCAGGGAGAAGTCCGCTAATTACCTCCCCTGTCCATGGGGAGGCACTAGATGCTACCTGCGTTTCCAGCCCAACCCCCTCCTTTCCCCGGCAGCCCGCACTGGGAGGGACTCGGGGAAGACACTCGAAGGGCTCCTAGGAGATCCCGGGTGCTGCAGACAGAAGACGGAACCTCCCCACACTCAGAATTCCGGAACACGGCTGACTGTGTGGGGGAGGTTCGGGGCCGCCCTCCACGCAGCTGCCTGGTGTCACAGGTGTTCCCTGGCAGGGGGAAGTCCGCTAATTACCTCCCCTGTCCATGGGGAGGCACTAGATGCTACCTGCGTTTCCAGCCCAACCCCCTCCTTTCCCCGGCAGCCCGCACTGGGAGGGACTCGGGGAAGACACTCGAAGGGCTCCTAGGAGATCCCGGGTGCTGCAGACAGAAGACGGAACCTCCCCACACTCAGAATTCCGGAACACGGCTGACTGTGTGGGGGAGGTTCGGGGCCGCCCTCCACGCAGCTGCCTGGTGTCACAGGTGTTCCCTGGCAGGGGGAAGTCCGCTAATTACCTCCCCTGTCCATGGGGAGGCACTAGATGCTACCTGCGTTTCCAGCCCAACCCCCTCCTTTCCCCGGCAGCCCGCACTGGGAGGGACTCGGGGAAGACACTCGAAGGGCTCCTAGGAGATCCCGGGTGCTGCAGACAGAAGACGGAACCTCCCCACACTCAGAATTCCGGAACACGGCTGACTGTGTGGGGGAGGTTCGGGGCCGCCCTCCACGCAGCTGCCTGGTGTCACAGGTGTTCCCTGGCAGGGGGAAGTCCGCTAATTACCTCCCCTGTCCATGGGGAGGCACTAGATGCTACCTGCGTTTCCAGCCCAACCCCCGCCTTTCCCCGGCAGCCCGCACTGGGAGGGACTCGGGGAAGACACTCGAAGGGCTCCTAGGAGATCCCGGGTGCTGCAGACAGAAGACGGAACCTCCCCACACTCAGAATTCCGGAACACGGCTGACTGTGTGGGGGAGGTTCGGGGCCGCCCTCCACGCAGCTGCCTGGTGTCACAGGTGTTCCCTGGCAGGGGGAAGTCCGCTAATTACCTCCCCTGTCCATGGGGAGGCACTAGATGCTACCTGCGTTTCCAGCCCAACCCCCGCCTTTCCCCGGCAGCCCGCACAGGGAGGGACTCGGGGAAGACACTCGAAGGGCTCCTAGGAGATCCCGGGTGCTGCAGACAGAAGACGGAACCTCCCCACACTCAGAATTCCGGAACACGGCTGACTGTGTGGGGGAGGTTCGGGGCCGCCCTCCACGCAGCTGCCTGGTGTCACAGGTGTTCCCTGGCAGGGAGAAGTCCGCTAATTACCTCCCCTGTCCATGGGGAGGCACTAGATGCTACCTGCGTTTCCAGCCCAACCCCCTCCTTTCCCCGGCAGCCCGCAATGGGAGGGACTCGGGGAAGACACTCGAAGGGCTCCTAGGAGATCCCGGGTGCTGCAGACAGAAGACGGAACCTCCCCACACTCAGAATTCCGGAACACGGCTGACTGTGTGGGGGAGGTTCGGGGCCGCCCTCCACGCAGCTGCCTGGTGTCACAGGTGTTCCCTGGCAGGGGGAAGTCCGCTAATTACCTCCCCTGTCCATGGGGAGGCACTAGATGCTACCTGCGTTTCCAGCCCAACCCCCGCCTTTCCCCGGCAGCCCGCACTGGGAGGGACTCGGGGAAGACACTCGAAGGGCTCCTAGGAGATCCCGGGTGCTGCAGACAGAAGACGGAACCTCCCCACACTCAGAATTCCGGAACACGGCTGACTGTGTGGGGGAGGTTCGGGGCCGCCCTCCACGCAGCTGCCTGGTGTCACAGGTGTTCCCTGGCAGGGGGAAGTCCGCTAATTACCTCCCCTGTCCATGGGGAGGCACTAGATGCTACCTGCGTTTCCAGCCCAACCCCCGCCTTTCCCCGGCAGCCCGCACTGGGAGGGACTCGGGGAAGACACTCGAAGGGCTCCTAGGAGATCCCGGGTGCTGCAGACAGAAGACGGAACCTCCCCACACTCAGAATTCCGGAACACGGCTGACTGTGTGGGGGAGGTTCGGGGCCGCCCTCCACGCAGCTGCCTGGTGTCACAGGTGTTCCCTGGCAGGGGAGAAGTCCGCTAATTACCTCCCCTGTCCATGGGGAGGCACTAGATGCTACCTGCGTTTCCAGCCCAACCCCCGCCTTTCCCCGGCAGCCCGCACTGGGAGGGACTCGGGGAAGACACTCGAAGGGCTCCTAGGAGATCCCGGGTGCTGCAGACAGAAGACGGAACCTCCCCACACTCAGAATTCCGGAACACGGCTGACTGTGTGGGGGAGGTTCGGGGCCGCCCTCCACGCAGCTGCCTGGTGTCACAGGTGTTCCCTGGCAGGGGGAAGTCCGCTAATTACCTCCCCTGTCCATGGGGAGGCACTAGATGCTACCTGCGTTTCCAGCCCAACCCCCGCCTTTCCCCGGCAGCCCGCACTGGGAGGGACTCGGGGAAGACACTCGAAGGGCTCCTAGGAGATCCCGGGTGCTGCAGACAGAAGACGGAACCTCCCCACACTCAGAATTCCGGAACACGGCTGACTGTGTGGGGGAGGTTCGGGGCCGCCCTCCACGCAGCTGCCTGGTGTCACAGGTGTTCCCTGGCAGGGGGAAGTCCGCTAATTACCTCCCCTGTCCATGGGGAGGCACTAGATGCTACCTGCGTTTCCAGCCCAACCCCCGCCTTTCCCCGGCAGCCCGCACTGGGAGGGACTCGGGGAAGACACTCGAAGGGCTCCTAGGAGATCCCGGGTGCTGCAGACAGAAGACGGAACCTCCCCACACTCAGAATTCCGGAACACGGCTGACTGTGTGGGGGAGGTTCGGGGCCGCCCTCCACGCAGCTGCCTGGTGTCACAGGTGTTCCCTGGCAGGGGGAAGTCCGCTAATTACCTCCCCTGTCCATGGGGAGGCACTAGATGCTACCTGCGTTTCCAGCCCAACCCCCGCCTTTCCCCGGCAGCCCGCACAGGGAGGGACTCGGGGAAGACACTCGAAGGGCTCCTAGGAGATCCCGGGTGCTGCAGACAGAAGACGGAACCTCCCCACACTCAGAATTCCGGAACACGGCTGACTGTGTGGGGGAGGTTCGGGGCCGCCCTCCACGCAGCTGCCTGGTGTCACAGGTGTTCCCTGGCAGGGGGAAGTCCGCTAATTACCTCCCCTGTCCATGGGGAGGCACTAGATGCTACCTGCGTTTCCAGCCCAACCCCCGCCTTTCCCCGGCAGCCCGCACTGGGAGGGACTCGGGGAAGACACTCGAAGGGCTCCTAGGAGATCCCGGGTGCTGCAGACAGAAGACGGAACCTCCCCACACTCAGAATTCCGGAACACGGCTGACTGTGTGGGGGAGGTTCGGGGCCGCCCTCCACGCAGCTGCCTGGTGTCACAGGTGTTCCCTGGCAGGGAGAAGTCCGCTAATTACCTCCCCTGTCCATGGGGAGGCACTAGATGCTACCTGCGTTTCCAGCCCAACCCCCGCCTTTCCTCGGCAGCCCGCACTGGGAGGGACTCGGGGAAGACACTCGAAGGGCTCCTAGGAGATCCCGGGTGCTGCAGACAGAAGACGGAACCTCCCCACACTCAGAATTCCGGAACACGGCTGACTGTGTGGGGGAGGTTTAGGGGCCGCCCTCCACGCAGCTGCCTGGTGTCACAGGTGTTCCCTGGCAGGGGGAAGTCCGCTAATTACCTCCCCTGTCCATGGGGAGGCACTAGATGCTACCTGCGTTTCCAGCCCAACCCCCGCCTTTCCCCGGCAGCCCGCACTGGGAGGGACTCGGGGAAGACACTCGAAGGGCTCCTAGGAGATCCCGGGTGCTGCAGACAGAAGACGGAACCTCCCCACACTCAGAATTCCGGAACACGGCTGACTGTGTGGGGGAGGTTCGGGGCCGCCCTCCACGCAGCTGCCTGGTGTCACAGGTGTTCCCTGGCAGGGGGAAGTCCGCTAATTACCTCCCCTGTCCATGGGGAGGCACTAGATGCTACCTGCGTTTCCAGCCCAACCCCCGCCTTTCCCCGGCAGCCCGCACTGGGAGGGACTCGGGGAAGACACTCGAAGGGCTCCTAGGAGATCCCGGGTGCTGCAGACAGAAGACGGAACCTCCCCACACTCAGAATTCCGGAACACGGCTGACTGTGTGGGGGAGGTTCGGGGCCGCCCTCCACGCAGCTGCCTGGTGTCACAGGTGTTCCCTGGCAGGGGGAAGTCCGCTAATTACCTCCCCTGTCCATGGGGAGGCACTAGATGCTACCTGCGTTTCCAGCCCAACCCCCGCCTTTCCCCGGCAGCCCGCACTGGGAGGGACTCGGGGAAGACACTCGAAGGGCTCCTAGGAGATCCCGGGTGCTGCAGACAGAAGACGGAACCTCCCCACACTCAGAATTCCGGAACACGGCTGACTGTGTGGGGGAGGTTCGGGGCCGCCCTCCACGCAGCTGCCTGGTGTCACAGGTGTTCCCTGGCAGGGGGAAGTCCGCTAATTACCTCCCCTGTCCATGGGGAGGCACTAGATGCTACCTGCGTTTCCAGCCCAACCCCCGCCTTTCCCCGGCAGCCCGCACATGGGAGGGACTCGGGGAAGACACTCGAAGGGCTCCTAGGAGATCCCGGGTGCTGCAGACAGAAGACGGAACCTCCCCACACTCAGAATTCCGGAACACGGCTGACTGTGTGGGGGAGGTTCGGGGCCGCCCTCCACGCAGCTGCCTGGTGTCACAGGTGTTCCCTGGCAGGGGGAAGTCCGCTAATTACCTCCCCTGTCCATGGGGAGGCACTAGATGCTACCTGCGTTTCCAGCCCAACCCCCGCCTTTCCCCGGCAGCCCGCACTGGGAGGGACTCGGGGAAGACACTCGAAGGGCTCCTAGGAGATCCCGGGTGCTGCAGACAGAAGACGGAACCTCCCCACACTCAGAATTCCGGAACACGGCTGACTGTGTGGGGGAGGTTCGGGGCCGCCCTCCACGCAGCTGCCTGGTGTCACAGGTGTTCCCTGGCAGGGGGAAGTCCGCTAATTACCTCCCCTGTCCATGGGGAGGCACTAGATGCTACCTGCGTTTCCAGCCCAACCCCCGCCTTTCCCGGCAGCCCGCACTGGGAGGGACTCGGGGAAGACACTCGAAGGGCTCCTAGGAGATCCCGGGTGCTGCAGACAGAAGACGGAACCTCCCCACACTCAGAATTCCGGAACACGGCTGACTGTGTGGGGGAGGTTCGGGGCCGCCCTCCACGCAGCTGCCTGGTGTCACAGGTGTTCCCTGGCAGGGGGAAGTCCGCTAATTACCTCCCCTGTCCATGGGGAGGCACTAGATGCTACCTGCGTTTCCAGCCCAACCCCCGCCTTTCCCCGGCAGCCCGCACTGGGAGGGACTCGGGGAAGACACTCGAAGGGCTCCTAGGAGATCCCGGGTGCTGCAGACAGAAGACGGAACCTCCCCACACTCAGAATTCCGGAACACGGCTGACTGTGTGGGGGAGGTTCGGGGCCGCCCTCCACGCAGCTGCCTGGTGTCACAGGTGTTCCCTGGCAGGGGGAAGTCCGCTAATTACCTCCCCTGTCCATGGGGAGGCACTAGATGCTACCTGCGTTTCCAGCCCAACCCCCGCCTTTCCCCGGCAGCCCGCACTGGGAGGGACTCGGGGAAGACACTCGAAGGGCTCCTAGGAGATCCCGGGTGCTGCAGACAGAAGACGGAACCTCCCCACACTCAGAATTCCGGAACACGGCTGACTGTGTGGGGGAGGTTCGGGGCCGCCCTCCACGCAGCTGCCTGGTGTCACAGGTGTTCCCTGGCAGGGGGAAGTCCGCTAATTACCTCCCCTGTCCATGGGGAGGCACTAGATGCTACCTGCGTTTCCAGCCCAACCCCCGCCTTTCCCCGGCAGCCCGCACTGGGAGGGACTCGGGGAAGACACTCGAAGGGCTCCTAGGAGATCCCGGGTGCTGCAGACAGAAGACGGAACCTCCCCACACTCAGAATTCCGGAACACGGCTGACTGTGTGGGGGAGGTTCGGGGCCGCCCTCCACGCAGCTGCCTGGTGTCACAGGTGTTCCCTGGCAGGGGGAAGTCCGCTAATTACCTCCCCTGTCCATGGGGAGGCACTAGATGCTACCTGCGTTTCCAGCCCAACCCCCTCCTTTCCCCGGCAGCCCGCAAGGGAGGGACTCGGGGAAGACACTCGAAGGGCTCCTAGGAGATCCCGGGTGCTGCAGACAGAAGACGGAACCTCCCCACACTCAGAATTCCGGAACACGGCTGACTGTGTGGGGGAGGTTCGGGGCCGCCCTCCACGCAGCTGCCTGGTGTCACAGGTGTTCCCTGGCAGGGGGAAGTCCGCTAATTACCTCCCCTGTCCATGGGGAGGCACTAGATGCTACCTGCGTTTCCAGCCCAACCCCCGCCTTTCCCCGGCAGCCCGCACTGGGAGGGACTCGGGGAAGACACTCGAAGGGCTCCTAGGAGATCCCGGGTGCTGCAGACAGAAGACGGAACCTCCCCACACTCAGAATTCCGGAACACGGCTGACTGTGTGGGGGAGGTTCGGGGCCGCCCTCCACGCAGCTGCCTGGTGTCACAGGTGTTCCCTGGCAGGGGGAAGTCCGCTAATTACCTCCCCTGTCCATGGGGAGGCACTAGATGCTACCTGCGTTTCCAGCCCAACCCCCGCCTTTCCCCGGCAGCCCGCACTGGGAGGGACTCGGGGAAGACACTCGAAGGGCTCCTAGGAGATCCCGGGTGCTGCAGACAGAAGACGGAACCTCCCCACACTCAGAATTCCGGAACACGGCTGACTGTGTGGGGGAGGTTCGGGGCCGCCCTCCACGCAGCTGCCTGGTGTCACAGGTGTTCCCTGGCAGGGGGAAGTCCGCTAATTACCTCCCCTGTCCATGGGGAGGCACTAGATGCTACCTGCGTTTCCAGCCCAACCCCCGCCTTTCCCCGGCAGCCCGCACTGGGAGGGACTCGGGGAAGACACTCGAAGGGCTCCTAGGAGATCCCGGGTGCTGCAGACAGAAGACGGAACCTCCCCACACTCAGAATTCCGGAACACGGCTGACTGTGTGGGGGAGGTTCGGGGCCGCCCTCCACGCAGCTGCCTGGTGTCACAGGTGTTCCCTGGCAGGGGGAAGTCCGCTAATTACCTCCCCTGTCCATGGGGAGGCACTAGATGCTACCTGCGTTTCCAGCCCAACCCCCGCCTTTCCCCGGCAGCCCGCACAGGGAGGGACTCGGGGAAGACACTCGAAGGGCTCCTAGGAGATCCCGGGTGCTGCAGACAGAAGACGGAACCTCCCCACACTCAGAATTCCGGAACACGGCTGACTGTGTGGGGGAGGTTCGGGGCCGCCCTCCACGCAGCTGCCTGGTGTCACAGGTGTTCCCTGGCAGGGGGAAGTCCGCTAATTACCTCCCCTGTCCATGGGGAGGCACTAGATGCTACCTGCGTTTCCAGCCCAACCCCCGCCTTTCCCCGGCAGCCCGCACTGGGAGGGACTCGGGGAAGACACTCGAAGGGCTCCTAGGAGATCCCGGGTGCTGCAGACAGAAGACGGAACCTCCCCACACTCAGAATTCCGGAACACGGCTGACTGTGTGGGGGAGGTTCGGGGCCGCCCTCCACGCAGCTGCCTGGTGTCACAGGTGTTCCCTGGCAGGGGGAAGTCCGCTAATTACCTCCCCTGTCCATGGGGAGGCACTAGATGCTACCTGCGTTTCCAGCCCAACCCCCGCCTTTCCCCGGCAGCCCGCACTGGGAGGGACTCGGGGAAGACACTCGAAGGGCTCCTAGGAGATCCCGGGTGCTGCAGACAGAAGACGGAACCTCCCCACACTCAGAATTCCGGAACACGGCTGACTGTGTGGGGGAGGTTCGGGGCCGCCCTCCACGCAGCTGCCTGGTGTCACAGGTGTTCCCTGGCAGGGGGAAGTCCGCTAATTACCTCCCCTGTCCATGGGGAGGCACTAGATGCTACCTGCGTTTCCAGCCCAACCCCCGCCTTTCCCCGGCAGCCCGCACTGGGAGGGACTCGGGGAAGACACTCGAAGGGCTCCTAGGAGATCCCGGGTGCTGCAGACAGAAGACGGAACCTCCCCACACTCAGAATTCCGGAACACGGCTGACTGTGTGGGGGAGGTTCGGGGCCGCCCTCCACGCAGCTGCCTGGTGTCACAGGTGTTCCCTGGCAGGGGGAAGTCCGCTAATTACCTCCCCTGTCCATGGGGAGGCACTAGATGCTACCTGCGTTTCCAGCCCAACCCCCGCCTTTCCCCGGCAGCCCGCACTGGGAGGGACTCGGGGAAGACACTCGAAGGGCTCCTAGGAGATCCCGGGTGCTGCAGACAGAAGACGGAACCTCCCCACACTCAGAATTCCGGAACACGGCTGACTGTGTGGGGGAGGTTCGGGGCCGCCCTCCACGCAGCTGCCTGGTGTCACAGGTGTTCCCTGGCAGGGGGAAGTCCGCTAATTACCTCCCCTGTCCATGGGGAGGCACTAGATGCTACCTGCGTTTCCAGCCCAACCCCCGCCTTTCCCCGGCAGCCCGCACTGGGAGGGACTCGGGGAAGACACTCGAAGGGCTCCTAGGAGATCCCGGGTGCTGCAGACAGAAGACGGAACCTCCCCACACTCAGAATTCCGGAACACGGCTGACTGTGTGGGGGAGGTTCGGGGCCGCCCTCCACGCAGCTGCCTGGTGTCACAGGTGTTCCCTGGCAGGGGGAAGTCCGCTAATTACCTCCCCTGTCCATGGGGAGGCACTAGATGCTACCTGCTTTTCCAGCCCAACCCCCGCCTTTCCCCGGCAGCCCGCACTGGGAGGGACTCGGGGAAGACACTCGAAGGGCTCCTAGGAGATCCCGGGTGCTGCAGACAGAAGACGGAACCTCCCCACACTCAGAATTCCGGAACACGGCTGACTGTGTGGGGGAGGTTCGGGGCCGCCCTCCACGCAGCTGCCTGGTGTCACAGGTGTTCCCTGGCAGGGGGAAGTCCGCTAATTACCTCCCCTGTCCATGGGGAGGCACTAGATGCTACCTGCGTTTCCAGCCCAACCCCCGCCTTTCCCCGGCAGCCCGCACTGGGAGGGACTCGGGGAAGACACTCGAAGGGCTCCTAGGAGATCCCGGGTGCTGCAGACAGAAGACGGAACCTCCCCACACTCAGAATTCCGGAACACGGCTGACTGTGTGGGGGAGGTTCGGGGCCGCCCTCCACGCAGCTGCCTGGTGTCACAGGTGTTCCCTGGCAGGGGGAAGTCCGCTAATTACCTCCCTGTCCATGGGGAGGCACTAGATGCTACCTGCGTTTCCAGCCCAACCCCCGCCTTTCCCCGGCAGCCCGCACTGGGAGGGACTCGGGGAAGACACTCGAAGGGCTCCTAGGAGATCCCGGGTGCTGCAGACAGAAGACGGAACCTCCCCACACTCAGAATTCCGGAACACGGCTGACTGTGTGGGGGAGGTTCGGGGCCGCCCTCCACGCAGCTGCCTGGTGTCACAGGTGTTCCCTGGCAGGGGGAAGTCCGCTAATTACCTCCCCTGTCCATGGGGAGGCACTAGATGCTACCTGCGTTTCCAGCCCAACCCCCGCCTTTCCCCGGCAGCCCGCACTGGGAGGGACTCGGGGAAGACACTCGAAGGGCTCCTAGGAGATCCCGGGTGCTGCAGACAGAAGACGGAACCTCCCCACACTCAGAATTCCGGAACACGGCTGACTGTGTGGGTGAGGTTTAGGGCCGCCCTCCACGCAGCTGCCTGGTGTCACAGGTGTTCCCTGGCAGGGGGAAGTCCGCTAATTACCTCCCCTGTCCATGGGGAGGCACTAGATGCTACCTGCGTTTCCAGCCCAACCCCGCCTTTCCCCGGCAGCCCGCACTGGGAGGGACTCGGGGAAGACACTCGAAGGGCTCCTAGGAGATCCCGGGTGCTGCAGACAGAAGACGGAACCTCCCCACACTCAGAATTCCGGAACACGGCTGACTGTGTGGGGGAGGTTCGGGGCCGCCCTCCACGCAGCTGCCTGGTGTCACAGGTGTTCCCTGGCAGGGGGAAGTCCGCTAATTACCTCCCCTGTCCATGGGGAGGCACTAGATGCTACCTGCGTTTCCAGCCCAACCCCCGCCTTTCCCCGGCAGCCCGCACAGGGAGGGACTCGGGGAAGACACTCGAAGGGCTCCTAGGAGATCCCGGGTGCTGCAGACAGAAGACGGAACCTCCCCACACTCAGAATTCCGGAACACGGCTGACTGTGTGGGGGAGGTTCGGGGCCGCCCTCCACGCAGCTGCCTGGTGTCACAGGTGTTCCCTGGCAGGGGGAAGTCCGCTAATTACCTCCCCTGTCCATGGGGAGGCACTAGATGCTACCTGCGTTTCCAGCCCAACCCCCGCCTTTCCCCGGCAGCCCGCACTGGGAGGGACTCGGGGAAGACACTCGAAGGGCTCCTAGGAGATCCCGGGTGCTGCAGACAGAAGACGGAACCTCCCCACACTCAGAATTCCGGAACACGGCTGACTGTGTGGGGGAGGTTCGGGGCCGCCCTCCACGCAGCTGCCTGGTGTCACAGGTGTTCCCTGGCAGGGGGAAGTCCGCTAATTACCTCCCCTGTCCATGGGGAGGCACTAGATGCTACCTGCGTTTCCAGCCCAACCCCCGCCTTTCCCCGGCAGCCCGCACTGGGAGGGACTCGGGGAAGACACTCGAAGGGCTCCTAGGAGATCCCGGGTGCTGCAGACAGAAGACGGAACCTCCCCACACTCAGAATTCCGGAACACGGCTGACTGTGTGGGGGAGGTTCGGGGCCGCCCTCCACGCAGCTGCCTGGTGTCACAGGTGTTCCCTGGCAGGGGGAAGTCCGCTAATTACCTCCCCTGTCCATGGGGAGGCACTAGATGCTACCTGCGTTTCCAGCCCAACCCCCGCCTTTCCCCGGCAGCCCGCACTGGGAGGGACTCGGGGAAGACACTCGAAGGGCTCCTAGGAGATCCCGGGTGCTGCAGACAGAAGACGGAACCTCCCCACACTCAGAATTCCGGAACACGGCTGACTGTGTGGGGGAGGTTCGGGGCCGCCCTCCACGCAGCTGCCTGGTGTCACAGGTGTTCCCTGGCAGGGGGAAGTCCGCTAATTACCTCCCCTGTCCATGGGGAGGCACTAGATGCTACCTGCGTTTCCAGCCCAACCCCCGCCTTTCCCCGGCAGCCCGCACAGGGAGGGACTCGGGGAAGACACTCGAAGGGCTCCTAGGAGATCCCGGGTGCTGCAGACAGAAGACGGAACCTCCCCACACTCAGAATTCCGGAACACGGCTGACTGTGTGGGGGAGGTTCGGGGCCGCCCTCCACGCAGCTGCCTGGTGTCACAGGTGTTCCCTGGCAGGGGGAAGTCCGCTAATTACCTCCCCTGTCCATGGGGAGGCACTAGATGCTACCTGCGTTTCCAGCCCAACCCCCGCCTTTCCCCGGCAGCCCGCACTGGGAGGGACTCGGGGAAGACACTCGAAGGGCTCCTAGGAGATCCCGGGTGCTGCAGACAGAAGACGGAACCTCCCCACACTCAGAATTCCGGAACACGGCTGACTGTGTGGGGGAGGTTCGGGGCCGCCCTCCACGCAGCTGCCTGGTGTCACAGGTGTTCCCTGGCAGGGGGAAGTCCGCTAATTACCTCCCCTGTCCATGGGGAGGCACTAGATGCTACCTGCGTTTCCAGCCCAACCCCCGCCTTTCCCCGGCAGCCCGCACAGGGAGGGACTCGGGGAAGACACTCGAAGGGCTCCTAGGAGATCCCGGGTGCTGCAGACAGAAGACGGAACCTCCCCACACTCAGAATTCCGGAACACGGCTGACTGTGTGGGGGAGGTTCGGGGCCGCCCTCCACGCAGCTGCCTGGTGTCACAGGTGTTCCCTGGCAGGGGGAAGTCCGCTAATTACCTCCCCTGTCCATGGGGAGGCACTAGATGCTACCTGCGTTTCCAGCCCAACCCCCGCCTTTCCCCGGCAGCCCGCACTGGGAGGGACTCGGGGAAGACACTCGAAGGGCTCCTAGGAGATCCCGGGTGCTGCAGACAGAAGACGGAACCTCCCCACACTCAGAATTCCGGAACACGGCTGACTGTGTGGGGGAGGTTCGGGGCCGCCCTCCACGCAGCTGCCTGGTGTCACAGGTGTTCCCTGGCAGGGGGAAGTCCGCTAATTACCTCCCCTGTCCATGGGGAGGCACTAGATGCTACCTGCGTTTCCAGCCCAACCCCCGCCTTTCCCCGGCAGCCCGCACTGGGAGGGACTCGGGGAAGACACTCGAAGGGCTCCTAGGAGATCCCGGGTGCTGCAGACAGAAGACGGAACCTCCCCACACTCAGAATTCCGGAACACGGCTGACTGTGTGGGGGAGGTTCGGGGCCGCCCTCCACGCAGCTGCCTGGTGTCACAGGTGTTCCCTGGCAGGGGGAAGTCCGCTAATTACCTCCCCTGTCCATGGGGAGGCACTAGATGCTACCTGCGTTTCCAGCCCAACCCCCGCCTTTCCCCGGCAGCCCGCACAGGGAGGGACTCGGGGAAGACACTCGAAGGGCTCCTAGGAGATCCCGGGTGCTGCAGACAGAAGACGGAACCTCCCCACACTCAGAATTCCGGAACACGGCTGACTGTGTGGGGGAGGTTCGGGGCCGCCCTCCACGCAGCTGCCTGGTGTCACAGGTGTTCCCTGGCAGGGGGAAGTCCGCTAATTACCTCCCCTGTCCATGGGGAGGCACTAGATGCTACCTGCGTTTCCAGCCCAACCCCCGCCTTTCCCCGGCAGCCCGCACAGGGAGGGACTCGGGGAAGACACTCGAAGGGCTCCTAGGAGATCCCGGGTGCTGCAGACAGAAGACGGAACCTCCCCACACTCAGAATTCCGGAACACGGCTGACTGTGTGGGGGAGGTTCGGGGCCGCCCTCCACGCAGCTGCCTGGTGTCACAGGTGTTCCCTGGCAGGGGGAAGTCCGCTAATTACCTCCCCTGTCCATGGGGAGGCACTAGATGCTACCTGCGTTTCCAGCCCAACCCCCGCCTTTCCCCGGCAGCCCGCACTGGGAGGGACTCGGGGAAGACACTCGAAGGGCTCCTAGGAGATCCCGGGTGCTGCAGACAGAAGACGGAACCTCCCCACACTCAGAATTCCGGAACACGGCTGACTGTGTGGGGGAGGTTCGGGGCCGCCCTCCACGCAGCTGCCTGGTGTCACAGGTGTTCCCTGGCAGGGGGAAGTCCGCTAATTACCTCCCCTGTCCATGGGGAGGCACTAGATGCTACCTGCGTTTCCAGCCCAACCCCCGCCTTTCCCCGGCAGCCCGCACTGGGAGGGACTCGGGGAAGACACTCGAAGGGCTCCTAGGAGATCCCGGGTGCTGCAGACAGAAGACGGAACCTCCCCACACTCAGAATTCCGGAACACGGCTGACTGTGTGGGGGAGGTTCGGGGCCGCCCTCCACGCAGCTGCCTGGTGTCACAGGTGTTCCCTGGCAGGGGGAAGTCCGCTAATTACCTCCCCTGTCCATGGGGAGGCACTAGATGCTACCTGCGTTTCCAGCCCAACCCCCGCCTTTCCCCGGCAGCCCGCACTGGGAGGGACTCGGGGAAGACACTCGAAGGGCTCCTAGGAGATCCCGGGTGCTGCAGACAGAAGACGGAACCTCCCCACACTCAGAATTCCGGAACACGGCTGACTGTGTGGGGGAGGTTCGGGGCCGCCCTCCACGCAGCTGCCTGGTGTCACAGGTGTTCCCTGGCAGGGGGAAGTCCGCTAATTACCTCCCCTGTCCATGGGGAGGCACTAGATGCTACCTGCGTTTCCAGCCCAACCCCCGCCTTTCCCCGGCAGCCCGCACTGGGAGGGACTCGGGGAAGACACTCGAAGGGCTCCTAGGAGATCCCGGGTGCTGCAGACAGAAGACGGAACCTCCCCACACTCAGAATTCCGGAACACGGCTGACTGTGTGGGGGAGGTTCGGGGCCGCCCTCCACGCAGCTGCCTGGTGTCACAGGTGTTCCCTGGCAGGGGGAAGTCCGCTAATTACCTCCCCTGTCCATGGGGAGGCACTAGATGCTACCTGCGTTTCCAGCCCAACCCCCGCCTTTCCCCGGCAGCCCGCACTGGGAGGGACTCGGGGAAGACACTCGAAGGGCTCCTAGGAGATCCCGGGTGCTGCAGACAGAAGACGGAACCTCCCCACACTCAGAATTCCGGAACACGGCTGACTGTGTGGGGGAGGTTCGGGGCCGCCCTCCACGCAGCTGCCTGGTGTCACAGGTGTTCCCTGGCAGGGGGAAGTCCGCTAATTACCTCCCCTGTCCATGGGGAGGCACTAGATGCTACCTGCGTTTCCAGCCCAACCCCCGCCTTTCCCCGGCAGCCCGCACTGGGAGGGACTCGGGGAAGACACTCGAAGGGCTCCTAGGAGATCCCGGGTGCTGCAGACAGAAGACGGAACCTCCCCACA
The DNA here is from genome assembly GCF_009834535.1 of Camelus ferus. Taxonomy (NCBI): domain Eukaryota; kingdom Metazoa; phylum Chordata; class Mammalia; order Artiodactyla; family Camelidae; genus Camelus; species Camelus ferus. The sequence continues at coordinate 21,796 of NC_045727.1, forward strand.
CTCAGAATTCCGGAACACGGCTGACTGTGTGGGGGAGGTTCGGGGCCGCCCTCCACGCAGCTGCCTGGTGTCACAGGTGTTCCCTGGCAGGGGGAAGTCCGCTAATTACCTCCCCTGTCCATGGGGAGGCACTAGATGCTACCTGCGTTTCCAGCCCAACCCCCGCCTTTCCCCGGCAGCCCGCACAGGGAGGGACTCGGGGAAGACACTCGAAGGGCTCCTAGGAGATCCCGGGTGCTGCAGACAGAAGACGGAACCTCCCCACACTCAGAATTCCGGAACACGGCTGACTGTGTGGGGGAGGTTCGGGGCCGCCCTCCACGCAGCTGCCTGGTGTCACAGGTGTTCCCTGGCAGGGGGAAGTCCGCTAATTACCTCCCCTGTCCATGGGGAGGCACTAGATGCTACCTGCGTTTCCAGCCCAACCCCCGCCTTTCCCCGGCAGCCCGCACTGGGAGGGACTCGGGGGAAGACACTCGAAGGGCTCCTAGGAGATCCCGGGTGCTGCAGACAGAAGACGGAACCTCCCCACACTCAGAATTCCGGAACACGGCTGACTGTGTGGGTGAGGTTCGGGGCCGCCCTCCACGCAGCTGCCTGGTGTCACAGGTGTTCCCTGGCAGGGGGAAGTCCGCTAATTACCTCCCCTGTCCATGGGGAGGCACTAGATGCTACCTGCGTTTCCAGCCCAACCCCCGCCTTTCCCCGGCAGCCCGCACTGGGAGGGACTCGGGGAAGACACTCGAAGGGCTCCTAGGAGATCCCGGGTGCTGCAGACAGAAGACGGAACCTCCCCACACTCAGAATTCCGGAACACGGCTGACTGTGTGGGGGAGGTTCGGGGCCGCCCTCCACGCAGCTGCCTGGTGTCACAGGTGTTCCCTGGCAGGGGGAAGTCCGCTAATTACCTCCCCTGTCCATGGGGAGGCACTAGATGCTACCTGCGTTTCCAGCCCAACCCCCGCCTTTCCCCGGCAGCCCGCACTGGGAGGGACTCGGGGAAGACACTCGAAGGGCTCCTAGGAGATCCCGGGTGCTGCAGACAGAAGACGGAACCTCCCCACACTCAGAATTCCGGAACACGGCTGACTGTGTGGGGGAGGTTCGGGGCCGCCCTCCACGCAGCTGCCTGGTGTCACAGGTGTTCCCTGGCAGGGGGAAGTCCGCTAATTACCTCCCCTGTCCATGGGGAGGCACTAGATGCTACCTGCGTTTCCAGCCCAACCCCCGCCTTTCCCCGGCAGCCCGCACAGGGAGGGACTCGGGGAAGACACTCGAAGGGCTCCTAGGAGATCCCGGGTGCTGCAGACAGAAGACGGAACCTCCCCACACTCAGAATTCCGGAACACGGCTGACTGTGTGGGGGAGGTTCGGGGCCGCCCTCCACGCAGCTGCCTGGTGTCACAGGTGTTCCCTGGCAGGGGGAAGTCCGCTAATTACCTCCCCTGTCCATGGGGAGGCACTAGATGCTACCTGCGTTTCCAGCCCAACCCCCGCCTTTCCCCGGCAGCCCGCACTGGGAGGGACTCGGGGAAGACACTCGAAGGGCTCCTAGGAGATCCCGGGTGCTGCAGACAGAAGACGGAACCTCCCCACACTCAGAATTCCGGAACACGGCTGACTGTGTGGGGGAGGTTCGGGGCCGCCCTCCACGCAGCTGCCTGGTGTCACAGGTGTTCCCTGGCAGGGGGAAGTCCGCTAATTACCTCCCCTGTCCATGGGGAGGCACTAGATGCTACCTGCGTTTCCAGCCCAACCCCCGCCTTTCCCCGGCAGCCCGCACAGGGAGGGACTCGGGGAAGACACTCGAAGGGCTCCTAGGAGATCCCGGGTGCTGCAGACAGAAGACGGAACCTCCCCACACTCAGAATTCCGGAACACGGCTGACTGTGTGGGGGAGGTTCGGGGCCGCCCTCCACGCAGCTGCCTGGTGTCACAGGTGTTCCCTGGCAGGGGGAAGTCCGCTAATTACCTCCCCTGTCCATGGGGAGGCACTAGATGCTACCTGCGTTTCCAGCCCAACCCCCGCCTTTCCCCGGCAGCCCGCACTGGGAGGGACTCGGGGAAGACACTCGAAGGGCTCCTAGGAGATCCCGGGTGCTGCAGACAGAAGACGGAACCTCCCCACACTCAGAATTCCGGAACACGGCTGACTGTGTGGGGGAGGTTCGGGGCCGCCCTCCACGCAGCTGCCTGGTGTCACAGGTGTTCCCTGGCAGGGGGAAGTCCGCTAATTACCTCCCCTGTCCATGGGGAGGCACTAGATGCTACCTGCGTTTCCAGCCCAACCCCCGCCTTTCCCCGGCAGCCCGCACTGGGAGGGACTCGGGGAAGACACTCGAAGGGCTCCTAGGAGATCCCGGGTGCTGCAGACAGAAGACGGAACCTCCCCACACTCAGAATTCCGGAACACGGCTGACTGTGTGGGGGAGGTTCGGGGCCGCCCTCCACGCAGCTGCCTGGTGTCACAGGTGTTCCCTGGCAGGGGGAAGTCCGCTAATTACCTCCCCTGTCCATGGGGAGGCACTAGATGCTACCTGCGTTTCCAGCCCAACCCCCGCCTTTCCCCGGCAGCCCGCACTGGGAGGGACTCGGGGAAGACACTCGAAGGGCTCCTAGGAGATCCCGGGTGCTGCAGACAGAAGACGGAACCTCCCCACACTCAGAATTCCGGAACACGGCTGACTGTGTGGGGGAGGTTCGGGGCCGCCCTCCACGCAGCTGCCTGGTGTCACAGGTGTTCCCTGGCAGGGGGAAGTCCGCTAATTACCTCCCCTGTCCATGGGGAGGCACTAGATGCTACCTGCGTTTCCAGCCCAACCCCCGCCTTTCCCCGGCAGCCCGCACTGGGAGGGACTCGGGGAAGACACTCGAAGGGCTCCTAGGAGATCCCGGGTGCTGCAGACAGAAGACGGAACCTCCCCACACTCAGAATTCCGGAACACGGCTGACTGTGTGGGGGAGGTTCGGGGCCGCCCTCCACGCAGCTGCCTGGTGTCACAGGTGTTCCCTGGCAGGGGGAAGTCCGCTAATTACCTCCCCTGTCCATGGGGAGGCACTAGATGCTACCTGCGTTTCCAGCCCAACCCCCGCCTTTCCCCGGCAGCCCGCACTGGGAGGGACTCGGGGAAGACACTCGAAGGGCTCCTAGGAGATCCCGGGTGCTGCAGACAGAAGACGGAACCTCCCCACACTCAGAATTCCGGAACACGGCTGACTGTGTGGGGGAGGTTCGGGGCCGCCCTCCACGCAGCTGCCTGGTGTCACAGGTGTTCCCTGGCAGGGGGTAGTCCGCTAATTACCTCCCCTGTCCATGGGGAGGCACTAGATGCTACCTGCTTTTCCAGCCCAACCCCCGCCTTTCCCCGGCAGCCCGCACTGGGAGGGACTCGGGGAAGACACTCGAAGGGCTCCTAGGAGATCCCGGGTGCTGCAGACAGAAGACGGAACCTCCCCACACTCAGAATTCCGGAACACGGCTGACTGTGTGGGGGAGGTTCGGGGCCGCCCTCCACGCAGCTGCCTGGTGTCACAGGTGTTCCCTGGCAGGGGGAAGTCCGCTAATTACCTCCCCTGTCCATGGGGAGGCACTAGATGCTACCTGCGTTTCCAGCCCAACCCCCGCCTTTCCCCGGCAGCCCGCACTGGGAGGGACTCGGGGAAGACACTCGAAGGGCTCCTAGGAGATCCCGGGTGCTGCAGACAGAAGACGGAACCTCCCCACACTCAGAATTCCGGAACACGGCTGACTGTGTGGGGGAGGTTCGGGGCCGCCCTCCACGCAGCTGCCTGGTGTCACAGGTGTTCCCTGGCAGGGGGAAGTCCGCTAATTACCTCCCCTGTCCATGGGGAGGCACTAGATGCTACCTGCGTTTCCAGCCCAACCCCCGCCTTTCCCCGGCAGCCCGCACTGGGAGGGACTCGGGGAAGACACTCGAAGGGCTCCTAGGAGATCCCGGGTGCTGCAGACAGAAGACGGAACCTCCCCACACTCAGAATTCCGGAACACGGCTGACTGTGTGGGGGAGGTTCGGGGCCGCCCTCCACGCAGCTGCCTGGTGTCACAGGTGTTCCCTGGCAGGGGGAAGTCCGCTAATTACCTCCCCTGTCCATGGGGAGGCACTAGATGCTACCTGCGTTTCCAGCCCAACCCCCGCCTTTCCCCGGCAGCCCGCACAGGGAGGGACTCGGGGAAGACACTCGAAGGGCTCCTAGGAGATCCCGGGTGCTGCAGACAGAAGACGGAACCTCCCCACACTCAGAATTCCGGAACACGGCTGACTGTGTGGGGGAGGTTCGGGGCCGCCCTCCACGCAGCTGCCTGGTGTCACAGGTGTTCCCTGGCAGGGGGAAGTCCGCTAATTACCTCCCCTGTCCATGGGGAGGCACTAGATGCTACCTGCGTTTCCAGCCCAACCCCCGCCTTTCCCCGGCAGCCCGCACTGGGAGGGACTCGGGGAAGACACTCGAAGGGCTCCTAGGAGATCCCGGGTGCTGCAGACAGAAGACGGAACCTCCCCACACTCAGAATTCCGGAACACGGCTGACTGTGTGGGGGAGGTTCGGGGCCGCCCTCCACGCAGCTGCCTGGTGTCACAGGTGTTCCCTGGCAGGGGGAAGTCCGCTAATTACCTCCCCTGTCCATGGGGAGGCACTAGATGCTACCTGCGTTTCCAGCCCAACCCCCGCCTTTCCCCGGCAGCCCGCACTGGGAGGGACTCGGGGAAGACACTCGAAGGGCTCCTAGGAGATCCCGGGTGCTGCAGACAGAAGACGGAACCTCCCCACACTCAGAATTCCGGAACACGGCTGACTGTGTGGGGGAGGTTCGGGGCCGCCCTCCACGCAGCTGCCTGGTGTCACAGGTGTTCCCTGGCAGGGGGAAGTCCGCTAATTACCTCCCCTGTCCATGGGGAGGCACTAGATGCTACCTGCGTTTCCAGCCCAACCCCCGCCTTTCCCCGGCAGCCCGCACTGGGAGGGACTCGGGGAAGACACTCGAAGGGCTCCTAGGAGATCCCGGGTGCTGCAGACAGAAGACGGAACCTCCCCACACTCAGAATTCCGGAACACGGCTGACTGTGTGGGGGAGGTTCGGGGCCGCCCTCCACGCAGCTGCCTGGTGTCACAGGTGTTCCCTGGCAGGGGGAAGTCCGCTAATTACCTCCCCTGTCCATGGGGAGGCACTAGATGCTACCTGCGTTTCCAGCCCAACCCCCGCCTTTCCCCGGCAGCCCGCACAGGGAGGGACTCGGGGAAGACACTCGAAGGGCTCCTAGGAGATCCCGGGTGCTGCAGACAGAAGACGGAACCTCCCCACACTCAGAATTCCGGAACACGGCTGACTGTGTGGGGGAGGTTCGGGGCCGCCCTCCACGCAGCTGCCTGGTGTCACAGGTGTTCCCTGGCAGGGGGAAGTCCGCTAATTACCTCCCCTGTCCATGGGGAGGCACTAGATGCTACCTGCGTTTCCAGCCCAACCCCCGCCTTTCCCCGGCAGCCCGCACTGGGAGGGACTCGGGGAAGACACTCGAAGGGCTCCTAGGAGATCCCGGGTGCTGCAGACAGAAGACGGAACCTCCCCACACTCAGAATTCCGGAACACGGCTGACTGTGTGGGGGAGGTTCGGGGCCGCCCTCCACGCAGCTGCCTGGTGTCACAGGTGTTCCCTGGCAGGGGGAAGTCCGCTAATTACCTCCCTGTCCATGGGGAGGCACTAGATGCTACCTGCGTTTCCAGCCCAACCCCCGCCTTTCCCCGGCAGCCCGCACTGGGAGGGACTCGGGGAAGACACTCGAAGGGCTCCTAGGAGATCCCGGGTGCTGCAGACAGAAGACGGAACCTCCCCACACTCAGAATTCCGGAACACGGCTGACTGTGTGGGGGAGGTTCGGGGCCGCCCTCCACGCAGCTGCCTGGTGTCACAGGTGTTCCCTGGCAGGGGGAAGTCCGCTAATTACCTCCCCTGTCCATGGGGAGGCACTAGATGCTACCTGCGTTTCCAGCCCAACCCCCGCCTTTCCCCGGCAGCCCGCACTGGGAGGGACTCGGGGAAGACACTCGAAGGGCTCCTAGGAGATCCCGGGTGCTGCAGACAGAAGACGGAACCTCCCCACACTCAGAATTCCGGAACACGGCTGACTGTGTGGGGGAGGTTCGGGGCCGCCCTCCACGCAGCTGCCTGGTGTCACAGGTGTTCCCTGGCAGGGGGAAGTCCGCTAATTACCTCCCCTGTCCATGGGGAGGCACTAGATGCTACCTGCGTTTCCAGCCCAACCCCCGCCTTTCCCCGGCAGCCCGCACTGGGAGGGACTCGGGGAAGACACTCGAAGGGCTCCTAGGAGATCCCGGGTGCTGCAGACAGAAGACGGAACCTCCCCACACTCAGAATTCCGGAACACGGCTGACTGTGTGGGGGAGGTTCGGGGCCGCCCTCCACGCAGCTGCCTGGTGTCACAGGTGTTCCCTGGCAGGGGGAAGTCCGCTAATTACCTCCCCTGTCCATGGGGAGGCACTAGATGCTACCTGCGTTTCCAGCCCAACCCCCGCCTTTCCCCGGCAGCCCGCACTGGGAGGGACTCGGGGAAGACACTCGAAGGGCTCCTAGGAGATCCCGGGTGCTGCAGACAGAAGACGGAACCTCCCCACACTCAGAATTCCGGAACACGGCTGACTGTGTGGGGAGGTTCGGGGCCGCCCTCCACGCAGCTGCCTGGTGTCACAGGTGTTCCCTGGCAGGGGGAAGTCCGCTAATTACCTCCCCTGTCCATGGGGAGGCACTAGATGCTACCTGCGTTTCCAGCCCAACCCCCGCCTTTCCCCGGCAGCCCGCACTGGGAGGGACTCGGGGAAGACACTCGAAGGGCTCCTAGGAGATCCCGGGTGCTGCAGACAGAAGACGGAACCTCCCCACACTCAGAATTCCGGAACACGGCTGACTGTGTGGGGGAGGTTCGGGGCCGCCCTCCACGCAGCTGCCTGGTGTCACAGGTGTTCCCTGGCAGGGGGAAGTCCGCTAATTACCTCCCCTGTCCATGGGGAGGCACTAGATGCTACCTGCGTTTCCAGCCCAACCCCCGCCTTTCCCCGGCAGCCCGCACTGGGAGGGACTCGGGGAAGACACTCGAAGGGCTCCTAGGAGATCCCGGGTGCTGCAGACAGAAGACGGAACCTCCCCACACTCAGAATTCCGGAACACGGCTGACTGTGTGGGGGAGGTTCGGGGCCGCCCTCCACGCAGCTGCCTGGTGTCACAGGTGTTCCCTGGCAGGGGGAAGTCCGCTAATTACCTCCCCTGTCCATGGGGAGGCACTAGATGCTACCTGCGTTTCCAGCCCAACCCCCGCCTTTCCCCGGCAGCCCGCACTGGGAGGGACTCGGGGAAGACACTCGAAGGGCTCCTAGGAGATCCCGGGTGCTGCAGACAGAAGACGGAACCTCCCCACACTCAGAATTCCGGAACACGGCTGACTGTGTGGGGGAGGTTCGGGGCCGCCCTCCACGCAGCTGCCTGGTGTCACAGGTGTTCCCTGGCAGGGGGAAGTCCGCTAATTACCTCCCCTGTCCATGGGGAGGCACTAGATGCTACCTGCGTTTCCAGCCCAACCCCCTCCTTTCCCCGGCAGCCCGCACTGGGAGGGACTCGGGGAAGACACTCGAAGGGCTCCTAGGAGATCCCGGGTGCTGCAGACAGAAGACGGAACCTCCCCACACTCAGAATTCCGGAACACGGCTGACTGTGTGGGGGAGGTTCGGGGCCGCCCTCCACGCAGCTGCCTGGTGTCACAGGTGTTCCCTGGCAGGGGGAAGTCCGCTAATTACCTCCCCTGTCCATGGGGAGGCACTAGATGCTACCTGCGTTTCCAGCCCAACCCCCGCCTTTCCCCGGCAGCCCGCACTGGGAGGGACTCGGGGAAGACACTCGAAGGGCTCCTAGGAGATCCCGGGTGCTGCAGACAGAAGACGGAACCTCCCCACACTCAGAATTCCGGAACACGGCTGACTGTGTGGGGGAGGTTCGGGGCCGCCCTCCACGCAGCTGCCTGGTGTCACAGGTGTTCCCTGGCAGGGGGAAGTCCGCTAATTACCTCCCCTGTCCATGGGGAGGCACTAGATGCTACCTGCGTTTCCAGCCCAACCCCCGCCTTTCCCCGGCAGCCCGCACTGGGAGGGACTCGGGGAAGACACTCGAAGGGCTCCTAGGAGATCCCGGGTGCTGCAGACAGAAGACGGAACCTCCCCACACTCAGAATTCCGGAACACGGCTGACTGTGTGGGGGAGGTTCGGGGCCGCCCTCCACGCAGCTGCCTGGTGTCACAGGTGTTCCCTGGCAGGGGGAAGTCCGCTAATTACCTCCCCTGTCCATGGGGAGGCACTAGATGCTACCTGCGTTTCCAGCCCAACCCCCGCCTTTCCCCGGCAGCCCGCACTGGGAGGGACTCGGGGAAGACACTCGAAGGGCTCCTAGGAGATCCCGGGTGCTGCAGACAGAAGACGGAACCTCCCCACACTCAGAATTCCGGAACACGGCTGACTGTGTGGGTGAGGTTTCGGGCCGCCCTCCACGCAGCTGCCTGGTGTCACAGGTGTTCCCTGGCAGGGGGAAGTCCGCTAATTACCTCCCCTGTCCATGGGGAGGCACTAGATGCTACCTGCGTTTCCAGCCCAACCCCCGCCTTTCCCCGGCAGCCCGCACTGGGAGGGACTCGGGGAAGACACTCGAAGGGCTCCTAGGAGATCCCGGGTGCTGCAGACAGAAGACGGAACCTCCCCACACTCAGAATTCCGGAACACGGCTGACTGTGTGGGGGAGGTTCGGGGCCGCCCTCCACGCAGCTGCCTGGTGTCACAGGTGTTCCCTGGCAGGGGGAAGTCCGCTAATTACCTCCCCTGTCCATGGGGAGGCACTAGATGCTACCTGCGTTTCCAGCCCAACCCCCGCCTTTCCCCGGCAGCCCGCACTGGGAGGGACTCGGGGAAGACACTCGAAGGGCTCCTAGGAGATCCCGGGTGCTGCAGACAGAAGACGGAACCTCCCCACACTCAGAATTCCGGAACACGGCTGACTGTGTGGGGGAGGTTCGGGGCCGCCCTCCACGCAGCTGCCTGGTGTCACAGGTGTTCCCTGGCAGGGGGAAGTCCGCTAATTACCTCCCCTGTCCATGGGGAGGCACTAGATGCTACCTGCGTTTCCAGCCCAACCCCCGCCTTTCCCCGGCAGCCCGCACTGGGAGGGACTCGGGGAAGACACTCGAAGGGCTCCTAGGAGATCCCGGGTGCTGCAGACAGAAGACGGAACCTCCCCACACTCAGAATTCCGGAACACGGCTGACTGTGTGGGGGAGGTTCGGGGCCGCCCTCCACGCAGCTGCCTGGTGTCACAGGTGTTCCCTGGCAGGGGGAAGTCCGCTAATTACCTCCCCTGTCCATGGGGAGGCACTAGATGCTACCTGCGTTTCCAGCCCAACCCCCGCCTTTCCCCGGCAGCCCGCACTGGGAGGGACTCGGGGAAGACACTCGAAGGGCTCCTAGGAGATCCCGGGTGCTGCAGACAGAAGACGGAACCTCCCCACACTCAGAATTCCGGAACACGGCTGACTGTGTGGGGGAGGTTCGGGGCCGCCCTCCACGCAGCTGCCTGGTGTCACAGGTGTTCCCTGGCAGGGGAAGTCCGCTAATTACCTCCCCTGTCCATGGGGAGGCACTAGATGCTACCTGCGTTTCCAGCCCAACCCCCGCCTTTCCCCGGCAGCCCGCACAGGGAGGGACTCGGGGAAGACACTCGAAGGGCTCCTAGGAGATCCCGGGTGCTGCAGACAGAAGACGGAACCTCCCCACACTCAGAATTCCGGAACACGGCTGACTGTGTGGGGGAGGTTCGGGGCCGCCCTCCACGCAGCTGCCTGGTGTCACAGGTGTTCCCTGGCAGGGGGAAGTCCGCTAATTACCTCCCCTGTCCATGGGGAGGCACTAGATGCTACCTGCGTTTCCAGCCCAACCCCCGCCTTTCCCCGGCAGCCCGCACTGGGAGGGACTCGGGGAAGACACTCGAAGGGCTCCTAGGAGATCCCGGGTGCTGCAGACAGAAGACGGAACCTCCCCACACTCAGAATTCCGGAACACGGCTGACTGTGTGGGGGAGGTTCGGGCCGCCCTCCACGCAGCTGCCTGGTGTCACAGGTGTTCCCTGGCAGGGGGAAGTCCGCTAATTACCTCCCCTGTCCATGGGGAGGCACTAGATGCTACCTGCGTTTCCAGCCCAACCCCCGCCTTTCCCCGGCAGCCCGCACAGGGAGGGACTCGGGGAAGACACTCGAAGGGCTCCTAGGAGATCCCGGGTGCTGCAGACAGAAGACGGAACCTCCCCACACTCAGAATTCCGGAACACGGCTGACTGTGTGGGGGAGGTTCGGGGCCGCCCTCCACGCAGCTGCCTGGTGTCACAGGTGTTCCCTGGCAGGGGGAAGTCCGCTAATTACCTCCCCTGTCCATGGGGAGGCACTAGATGCTACCTGCGTTTCCAGCCCAACCCCCGCCTTTCCCCGGCAGCCCGCACAGGGAGGGACTCGGGGAAGACACTCGAAGGGCTCCTAGGAGATCCCGGGTGCTGCAGACAGAAGACGGAACCTCCCCACACTCAGAATTCCGGAACACGGCTGACTGTGTGGGGGAGGTTCGGGGCCGCCCTCCACGCAGCTGCCTGGTGTCACAGGTGTTCCCTGGCAGGGGGAAGTCCGCTAATTACCTCCCCTGTCCATGGGGAGGCACTAGATGCTACCTGCGTTTCCAGCCCAACCCCCGCCTTTCCCCGGCAGCCCGCACTGGGAGGGACTCGGGGAAGACACTCGAAGGGCTCCTAGGAGATCCCGGGTGCTGCAGACAGAAGACGGAACCTCCCCACACTCAGAATTCCGGAACACGGGTGACTGTGTGGGTGAGGTTCGGGGCCGCCCTCCACGCAGCTGCCTGGTGTCACAGGTGTTCCCTGGCAGGGGGAAGTCCGCTAATTACCTCCCCTGTCCATGGGGAGGCACTAGATGCTACCTGCGTTTCCAGCCCAACCCCCGCCTTTCCCCGGCAGCCCGCACATGGGAGGGACTCGGGGAAGACACTCGAAGGGCTCCTAGGAGATCCCGGGTGCTGCAGACAGAAGACGGAACCTCCCCACACTCAGAATTCCGGAACACGGCTGACTGTGTGGGGGAGGTTCGGGGCCGCCCTCCACGCAGCTGCCTGGTGTCACAGGTGTTCCCTGGCAGGGGGAAGTCCGCTAATTACCTCCCCTGTCCATGGGGAGGCACTAGATGCTACCTGCGTTTCCAGCCCAACCCCCTCCTTTCCCCGGCAGCCCGCACTGGGAGGGACTCGGGGAAGACACTCGAAGGGCTCCTAGGAGATCCCGGGTGCTGCAGACAGAAGACGGAACCTCCCCACACTCAGAATTCCGGAACACGGCTGACTGTGTGGGTGAGGTTCGGGCCGCCCTCCACGCAGCTGCCTGGTGTCACAGGTGTTCCCTGGCAGGGGGAAGTCCGCTAATTACCTCCCCTGTCCATGGGGAGGCACTAGATGCTACCTGCGTTTCCAGCCCAACCCCCGCCTTTCCCCGGCAGCCCGCACTGGGAGGGACTCGGGGAAGACACTCGAAGGGCTCCTAGGAGATCCCGGGTGCTGCAGACAGAAGACGGAACCTCCCCACACTCAGAATTCCGGAACACGGCTGACTGTGTGGGGGAGGTTCGGGGCCGCCCTCCACGCAGCTGCCTGGTGTCACAGGTGTTCCCTGGCAGGGGGAAGTCCGCTAATTACCTCCCCTGTCCATGGGGAGGCACTAGATGCTACCTGCGTTTCCAGCCCAACCCCCGCCTTTCCCCGGCAGCCCGCACAGGGAGGGACTCGGGGAAGACACTCGAAGGGCTCCTAGGAGATCCCGGGTGCTGCAGACAGAAGACGGAACCTCCCCACACTCAGAATTCCGGAACACGGCTGACTGTGTGGGGGAGGTTCGGGGCCGCCCTCCACGCAGCTGCCTGGTGTCACAGGTGTTCCCTGGCAGGGGGAAGTCCGCTAATTACCTCCCCTGTCCATGGGGAGGCACTAGATGCTACCTGCGTTTCCAGCCCAACCCCCTCCTTTCCCCGGCAGCCCGCACAGGGAGGGACTCGGGGAAGACACTCGAAGGGCTCCTAGGAGATCCCGGGTGCTGCAGACAGAAGACGGAACCTCCCCACACTCAGAATTCCGGAACACGGCTGACTGTGTGGGGGAGGTTCGGGGCCGCCCTCCACGCAGCTGCCTGGTGTCACAGGTGTTCCCTGGCAGGGGGAAGTCCGCTAATTACCTCCCCTGTCCATGGGGAGGCACTAGATGCTACCTGCGTTTCCAGCCCAACCCCCGCCTTTCCCCGGCAGCCCGCACTGGGAGGGACTCGGGGAAGACACTCGAAGGGCTCCTAGGAGATCCCGGGTGCTGCAGACAGAAGACGGAACCTCCCCACACTCAGAATTCCGGAACACGGCTGACTGTGTGGGGGAGGTTCGGGGCCGCCCTCCACGCAGCTGCCTGGTGTCACAGGTGTTCCCTGGCAGGGGGAAGTCCGCTAATTACCTCCCCTGTCCATGGGGAGGCACTAGATGCTACCTGCGTTTCCAGCCCAACCCCCGCCTTTCCCCGGCAGCCCGCACTGGGAGGGACTCGGGGAAGACACTCGAAGGGCTCCTAGGAGATCCCGGGTGCTGCAGACAGAAGACGGAACCTCCCCACACTCAGAATTCCGGAACACGGCTGACTGTGTGGGGGAGGTTCGGGGCCGCCCTCCACGCAGCTGCCTGGTGTCACAGGTGTTCCCTGGCAGGGGGAAGTCCGCTAATTACCTCCCCTGTCCATGGGGAGGCACTAGATGCTACCTGCGTTTCCAGCCCAACCCCCGCCTTTCCCCGGCAGCCCGCACTGGGAGGGACTCGGGGAAGACACTCGAAGGGCTCCTAGGAGATCCCGGGTGCTGCAGACAGAAGACGGAACCTCCCCACACTCAGAATTCCGGAACACGGCTGACTGTGTGGGGGAGGTTCGGGGCCGCCCTCCACGCAGCTGCCTGGTGTCACAGGTGTTCCCTGGCAGGGGGAAGTCCGCTAATTACCTCCCCTGTCCATGGGGAGGCACTAGATGCTACCTGCGTTTCCAGCCCAACCCCCGCCTTTCCCCGGCAGCCCGCACTGGGAGGGACTCGGGGAAGACACTCGAAGGGCTCCTAGGAGATCCCGGGTGCTGCAGACAGAAGACGGAACCTCCCCACACTCAGAATTCCGGAACACGGCTGACTGTGTGGGGGAGGTTCGGGGCCGCCCTCCACGCAGCTGCCTGGTGTCACAGGTGTTCCCTGGCAGGGGGAAGTCCGCTAATTACCTCCCCTGTCCATGGGGAGGCACTAGATGCTACCTGCGTTTCCAGCCCAACCCCCTCCTTTCCCCGGCAGCCCGCACTGGGAGGGACTCGGGGAAGACACTCGAAGGGCTCCTAGGAGATCCCGGGTGCTGCAGACAGAAGACGGAACCTCCCCACACTCAGAATTCCGGAACACGGCTGACTGTGTGGGGGAGGTTCGGGGCCGCCCTCCACGCAGCTGCCTGGTGTCACAGGTGTTCCCTGGCAGGGGGAAGTCCGCTAATTACCTCCCCTGTCCATGGGGAGGCACTAGATGCTACCTGCGTTTCCAGCCCAACCCCCGCCTTTCCCCGGCAGCCCGCACTGGGAGGGACTCGGGGAAGACACTCGAAGGGCTCCTAGGAGATCCCGGGTGCTGCAGACAGAAGACGGAACCTCCCCACACTCAGAATTCCGGAACACGGCTGACTGTGTGGGGGAGGTTCGGGGCCGCCCTCCACGCAGCTGCCTGGTGTCACAGGTGTTCCCTGGCAGGGGGAAGTCCGCTAATTACCTCCCCTGTCCATGGGGAGGCACTAGATGCTACCTGCGTTTCCAGCCCAACCCCCGCCTTTCCCCGGCAGCCCGCACTGGGAGGGACTCGGGGAAGACACTCGAAGGGCTCCTAGGAGATCCCGGGTGCTGCAGACAGAAGACGGAACCTCCCCACACTCAGAATTCCGGAACACGGCTGACTGTGTGGGGGAGGTTCGGGGCCGCCCTCCACGCAGCTGCCTGGTGTCACAGGTGTTCCCTGGCAGGGGGAAGTCCGCTAATTACCTCCCCTGTCCATGGGGAGGCACTAGATGCTACCTGCGTTTCCAGCCCAACCCCCGCCTTTCCCCGGCAGCCCGCACTGGGAGGGACTCGGGGAAGACACTCGAAGGGCTCCTAGGAGATCCCGGGTGCTGCAGACAGAAGACGGAACCTCCCCACACTCAGAATTCCGGAACACGGCTGACTGTGTGGGGGAGGTTCGGGGCCGCCCTCCACGCAGCTGCCTGGTGTCACAGGTGTTCCCTGGCAGGGGGAAGTCCGCTAATTACCTCCCCTGTCCATGGGGAGGCACTAGATGCTACCTGCGTTTCCAGCCCAACCCCCGCCTTTCCCCGGCAGCCCGCACTGGGAGGGACTCGGGGGAAGACACTCGAAGGGCTCCTAGGAGATCCCGGGTGCTGCAGACAGAAGACGGAACCTCCCCACACTCAGAATTCCGGAACACGGCTGACTGTGTGGGTGAGGTTCGGGGCCGCCCTCCACGCAGCTGCCTGGTGTCACAGGTGTTCCCTGGCAGGGGGAAGTCCGCTAATTACCTCCCCTGTCCATGGGGAGGCACTAGATGCTACCTGCGTTTCCAGCCCAACCCCCGCCTTTCCCCGGCAGCCCGCACTGGGAGGGACTCGGGGAAGACACTCGAAGGGCTCCTAGGAGATCCCGGGTGCTGCAGACAGAAGACGGAACCTCCCCACACTCAGAATTCCGGAACACGGCTGACTGTGTGGGTGAGGTTCGGGGCCGCCCTCCACGCAGCTGCCTGGTGTCACAGGTGTTCCCTGGCAGGGGGAAGTCCGCTAATTACCTCCCCTGTCCATGGGGAGGCACTAGATGCTACCTGCGTTTCCAGCCCAACCCCCGCCTTTCCCCGGCAGCCCGCACTGGGAGGGACTCGGGGAAGACACTCGAAGGGCTCCTAGGAGATCCCGGGTGCTGCAGACAGAAGACGGAACCTCCCCACACTCAGAATTCCGGAACACGGCTGACTGTGTGGGGGAGGTTCGGGGCCGCCCTCCACGCAGCTGCCTGGTGTCACAGGTGTTCCCTGGCAGGGAGAAGTCCGCTAATTACCTCCCCTGTCCATGGGGAGGCACTAGATGCTACCTGCGTTTCCAGCCCAACCCCCTCCTTTCCCCGGCAGCCCGCACTGGGAGGGACTCGGGGAAGACACTCGAAGGGCTCCTAGGAGATCCCGGGTGCTGCAGACAGAAGACGGAACCTCCCCACACTCAGAATTCCGGAACACGGCTGACTGTGTGGGGGAGGTTCGGGGCCGCCCTCCACGCAGCTGCCTGGTGTCACAGGTGTTCCCTGGCAGGGGGAAGTCCGCTAATTACCTCCCCTGTCCATGGGGAGGCACTAGATGCTACCTGCGTTTCCAGCCCAACCCCCGCCTTTCCCCGGCAGCCCGCACTGGGAGGGACTCGGGGAAGACACTCGAAGGGCTCCTAGGAGATCCCGGGTGCTGCAGACAGAAGACGGAACCTCCCCACACTCAGAATTCCGGAACACGGCTGACTGTGTGGGGGAGGTTCGGGGCCGCCCTCCACGCAGCTGCCTGGTGTCACAGGTGTTCCCTGGCAGGGGGAAGTCCGCTAATTACCTCCCCTGTCCATGGGGAGGCACTAGATGCTACCTGCGTTTCCAGCCCAACCCCCGCCTTTCCCCGGCAGCCCGCACTGGGAGGGACTCGGGGAAGACACTCGAAGGGCTCCTAGGAGATCCCGGGTGCTGCAGACAGAAGACGGAACCTCCCCACACTCAGAATTCCGGAACACGGCTGACTGTGTGGGGGAGGTTTCGGGGCCGCCCTCCACGCAGCTGCCTGGTGTCACAGGTGTTCCCTGGCAGGGGAAGTCCGCTAATTACCTCCCCTGTCCATGGGGAGGCACTAGATGCTACCTGCGTTTCCAGCCCAACCCCCGCCTTTCCCCGGCAGCCCGCACTGGGAGGGACTCGGGGAAGACACTCGAAGGGCTCCTAGGAGATCCCGGGTGCTGCAGACAGAAGACGGAACCTCCCCACACTCAGAATTCCGGAACACGGCTGACTGTGTGGGGGAGGTTCGGGGCCGCCCTCCACGCAGCTGCCTGGTGTCACAGGTGTTCCCTGGCAGGGGGAAGTCCGCTAATTACCTCCCCTGTCCATGGGGAGGCACTAGATGCTACCTGCGTTTCCAGCCCAACCCCCGCCTTTCCCCGGCAGCCCGCACTGGGAGGGACTCGGGGAAGACACTCGAAGGGCTCCTAGGAGATCCCGGGTGCTGCAGACAGAAGACGGAACCTCCCCACACTCAGAATTCCGGAACACGGCTGACTGTGTGGGGGAGGTTCGGGGCCGCCCTCCACGCAGCTGCCTGGTGTCACAGGTGTTCCCTGGCAGGGGGAAGTCCGCTAATTACCTCCCCTGTCCATGGGGAGGCACTAGATGCTACCTGCGTTTCCAGCCCAACCCCCGCCTTTCCCCGGCAGCCCGCACTGGGAGGGACTCGGGGAAGACACTCGAAGGGCTCCTAGGAGATCCCGGGTGCTGCAGACAGAAGACGGAACCTCCCCACACTCAGAATTCCGGAACACGGCTGACTGTGTGGGGGAGGTTCGGGGCCGCCCTCCACGCAGCTGCCTGGTGTCACAGGTGTTCCCTGGCAGGGGGAAGTCCGCTAATTACCTCCCCTGTCCATGGGGAGGCACTAGATGCTACCTGCGTTTCCAGCCCAACCCCCTCCTTTCCCCGGCAGCCCGCACAGGGAGGGACTCGGGGAAGACACTCGAAGGGCTCCTAGGAGATCCCGGGTGCTGCAGACAGAAGACGGAACCTCCCCACACTCAGAATTCCGGAACACGGCTGACTGTGTGGGGGAGGTTCGGGGCCGCCCTCCACGCAGCTGCCTGGTGTCACAGGTGTTCCCTGGCAGGGGGAAGTCCGCTAATTACCTCCCCTGTCCATGGGGAGGCACTAGATGCTACCTGCGTTTCCAGCCCAACCCCCGCCTTTCCCGGCAGCCCGCACTGGGAGGGACTCGGGGAAGACACTCGAAGGGCTCCTAGGAGATCCCGGGTGCTGCAGACAGAAGACGGAACCTCCCCACACTCAGAATTCCGGAACACGGCTGACTGTGTGGGGGAGGTTCGGGGCCGCCCTCCACGCAGCTGCCTGGTGTCACAGGTGTTCCCTGGCAGGGGGAAGTCCGCTAATTACCTCCCCTGTCCATGGGGAGGCACTAGATGCTACCAGCGTTTCCAGCCAAACCCCCTCCTTTCCCCGGCAGCCCGCACAGGGAGGGACTCGGGGAAGACACTCGAAGGGCTCCTAGGAGATCCCGGGTGCTGCAGACAGAAGACGGAACCTCCCCACTCTCAGAATTCCGGAACACGGCTGACTGTGTGGGGGAGGTTCGGGGCCGCCCTCCACGCAGCTGCCTGGTGTCACAGGTGTTCCCTGGCAGGGGAAGTCCGCTAATTACCTCCCCTGTCCATGGGGAGGCACTAGATGCTACCTGCGTTTCCAGCCCAACCCCCTCCTTTCCCCGGCAGCCCGCACTGGGAGGGACTCGGGGAAGACACTCGAAGGGCTCCTAGGAGATCCCGGGTGCTGCAGACAGAAGACGGAACCTCCCCACACTCAGAATTCCGGAACACGGCTGACTGTGTGGGGGAGGTTCGGGGCCGCCCTCCACGCAGCTGCCTGGTGTCACAGGTGTTCCCTGGCAGGGGAAGTCCGCTAATTACCTCCCCTGTCCATGGGGAGGCACTAGATGCTACCTGCGTTTCCAGCCCAACCCCCTCCTTTCCCCGGCAGCCCGCACTGGGAGGGACTCGGGGAAGACACTCGAAGGGCTCCTAGGAGATCCCGGGTGCTGCAGACAGAAGACGGAACCTCCCCACACTCAGAATTCCGGAACACGGCTGACTGTGTGGGGGAGGTTCGGGGCCGCCCTCCACGCAGCTGCCTGGTGTCACAGGTGTTCCCTGGCAGGGAGAAGTCCGCTAATTACCTCCCCTGTCCATGGGGAGGCACTAGATGCTACCTGCGTTTCCAGCCCAACCCCCGCCTTTCCCCGGCAGCCCGCACTGGGAGGGACTCGGGGAAGACACTCGAAGGGCTCCTAGGAGATCCCGGGTGCTGCAGACAGAAGACGGAACCTCCCCACACTCAGAATTCCGGAACACGGCTGACTGTGTGGGGGAGGTTCGGGGCCGCCCTCCACGCAGCTGCCTGGTGTCACAGGTGTTCCCTGGCAGGGGAAGTCCGCTAATTACCTCCCCTGTCCATGGGGAGGCACTAGATGCTACCTGCGTTTCCAGCCCAACCCCCTCCTTTCCCCGGCAGCCCGCACAGGGAGGGACTCGGGGAAGACACTCGAAGGGCTCCTAGGAGATCCCGGGTGCTGCAGACAGAAGACGGAACCTCCCCACACTCAGAATTCCGGAACACGGCTGACTGTGTGGGGGAGGTTCGGGGCCGCCCTCCACGCAGCTGCCTGGTGTCACAGGTGTTCCCTGGCAGGGGAGAAGTCCGCTAATTACCTCCCCTGTCCATGGGGAGGCACTAGATGCTACCTGCGTTTCCAGCCCAACCCCCGCCTTTCCCCGGCAGCCCGCACAGGGAGGGACTCGGGGAAGACACTCGAAGGGCTCCTAGGAGATCCCGGGTGCTGCAGACAGAAGACGGAACCTCCCCACACTCAGAATTCCGGAACACGGCTGACTGTGTGGGGGAGGTTCGGGGCCGCCCTCCACGCAGCTGCCTGGTGTCACAGGTGTTCCCTGGCAGGGGGAAGTCCGCTAATTACCTCCCCTGTCCATGGGGAGGCACTAGATGCTACCTGCGTTTCCAGCCCAACCCCCTCCTTTCCCCGGCAGCCCGCACAGGGAGGGACTCTGGGGAAGACACTCGAAGGGCTCCTAGGAGATCCCGGGTGCTGCAGACAGAAGACGGAACCTCCCCACACTCAGAATTCCGGAACACGGCTGACTGTGTGGGGGAGGTTCGGGGCCGCCCTCCACGCAGCTGCCTGGTGTCACAGGTGTTCCCTGGCAGGGGGAAGTCCGCTAATTACCTCCCCTCTCCATGGGGAGGCACTAGATGCTACCTGCGTTTCCAGCCAAACCCCCTACTTTCCCCGGCACCCAGCACTGGGAGGGGCTCGGGGAAGACACTCGAAGGGCTCCTAGGAGATCCCGGGTGCTGCAGACAGAAGACGGAACCTCCCCACACTCAGAATTCCGGAACACGGCTGACTGTGTGGGGGAGGTTCGGGGCCGCCCTCCACGCAGCTGCCTGGTGTCACAGGTGTTCCCTGGCAGGGGGAAGTCCGCTAATTACCTCCCCTGTCCATGGGGAGGCACTAGATGCTACCTGCGTTTCCAGCCCAACCCCCGCCTTTCCCCGGCAGCCCGCACTGGGAGGGACTCGGGGAAGACACTCGAAGGGCTCCTAGGAGATCCCGGGTGCTGCAGACAGAAGACGGAACCTCCCCACACTCAGAATTCCGGAACACGGCTGACTGTGTGGGGGAGGTTCGGGGCCGCCCTCCACGCAGCTGCCTGGTGTCACAGGTGTTCCCTGGCAGGGGGAAGTCCGCTAATTACCTCCCCTGTCCATGGGGAGGCACTAGATGCTACCTGCGTTTCCAGCCCAACCCCCGCCTTTCCCCGGCAGCCCGCACTGGGAGGGACTCGGGGAAGACACTCGAAGGGCTCCTAGGAGATCCCGGGTGCTGCAGACAGAAGACGGAACCTCCCCACACTCAGAATTCCGGAACACGGCTGACTGTGTGGGGGAGGTTCGGGGCCGCCCTCCACGCAGCTGCCTGGTGTCACAGGTGTTCCCTGGCAGGGGAAGTCCGCTAATTACCTCCCCTGTCCATGGGGAGGCACTAGATGCTACCTGCGTTTCCAGCCCAACCCCCTCCTTTCCCCGGCAGCCCGCACATGGGAGGGACTCGGGGAAGACACTCGAAGGGCTCCTAGGAGATCCCGGGTGCTGCAGACAGAAGACGGAACCTCCCCACACTCAGAATTCCGGAACACGGCTGACTGTGTGGGGGAGGTTCGGGGCCGCCCTCCACGCAGCTGCCTGGTGTCACAGGTGTTCCCTGGCAGGGGAAGTCCGCTAATTACCTCCCCTGTCCATGGGGAGGCACTAGATGCTACCTGCGTTTCCAGCCCAACCCCCTCCTTTCCCCGGCAGCCCGCACTGGGAGGGACTCGGGGAAGA
Organism: Camelus ferus; assembly: GCF_009834535.1. NCBI lineage: Eukaryota > Metazoa > Chordata > Mammalia > Artiodactyla > Camelidae > Camelus > Camelus ferus. The sequence continues at coordinate 42,213 of NC_045727.1, forward strand.
CACTCGAAGGGCTCCTAGGAGATCCCGGGTGCTGCAGACAGAAGACGGAACCTCCCCACACTCAGAATTCCGGAACACGGCTGACTGTGTGGGGGAGGTTCGGGGCCGCCCTCCACGCAGCTGCCTGGTGTCACAGGTGTTCCCTGGCAGGGGGAAGTCCGCTAATTACCTCCCCTGTCCATGGGGAGGCACTAGATGCTACCTGCGTTTCCAGCCCAACCCCCTCCTTTCCCCGGCAGCCCGCAAGGGAGGGACTCGGGGAAGACACTCGAAGGGCTCCTAGGAGATCCCGGGTGCTGCAGACAGAAGACGGAACCTCCCCACACTCAGAATTCCGGAACACGGCTGACTGTGTGGGGGAGGTTCGGGGCCGCCCTCCACGCAGCTGCCTGGTGTCACAGGTGTTCCCTGGCAGGGGGAAGTCCGCTAATTACCTCCCCTGTCCATGGGGAGGCACTAGATGCTACCTGCGTTTCCAGCCCAACCCCCTCCTTTCCCCGGCAGCCCGCACAGGGAGGGACTCGGGGAAGACACTCGAAGGGCTCCTAGGAGATCCCGGGTGCTGCAGACAGAAGACGGAACCTCCCCACACTCAGAATTCCGGAACACGGCTGACTGTGTGGGGGAGGTTCGGGGCCGCCCTCCACGCAGCTGCCTGGTGTCACAGGTGTTCCCTGGCAGGGGGAAGTCCGCTAATTACCTCCCCTGTCCATGGGGAGGCACTAGATGCTACCTGCGTTTCCAGCCCAACCCCCGCCTTTCCCCGGCAGCCCGCACTGGGAGGGACTCGGGGAAGACACTCGAAGGGCTCCTAGGAGATCCCGGGTGCTGCAGACAGAAGACGGAACCTCCCCACACTCAGAATTCCGGAACACGGCTGACTGTGTGGGGGAGGTTCGGGGCCGCCCTCCACGCAGCTGCCTGGTGTCACAGGTGTTCCCTGGCAGGGGGAAGTCCGCTAATTACCTCCCCTGTCCATGGGGAGGCACTAGATGCTACCTGCGTTTCCAGCCCAACCCCCGCCTTTCCCCGGCAGCCCGCACTGGGAGGGACTCGGGGAAGACACTCGAAGGGCTCCTAGGAGATCCCGGGTGCTGCAGACAGAAGACGGAACCTCCCCACACTCAGAATTCCGGAACACGGCTGACTGTGTGGGGGAGGTTCGGGGCCGCCCTCCACGCAGCTGCCTGGTGTCACAGGTGTTCCCTGGCAGGGAGAAGTCCGCTAATTACCTCCCCTGTCCATGGGGAGGCACTAGATGCTACCTGCGTTTCCAGCCCAACCCCCTCCTTTCCCCGGCAGCCCGCAATGGGAGGGACTCTGGGGAAGACACTCGAAGGGCTCCTAGGAGATCCCGGGTGCTGCAGACAGAAGACGGAACCTCCCCACACTCAGAATTCCGGAACACGGCTGACTGTGTGGGGGAGGTTCGGGGCCGCCCTCCACGCAGCTGCCTGGTGTCACAGGTGTTCCCTGGCAGGGAGAAGTCCGCTAATTACCTCCCCTGTCCATGGGGAGGCACTAGATGCTACCTGCGTTTCCAGCCCAACCCCCTCCTTTCCCCGGCAGCCCGCACAGGGAGGGACTCGGGGAAGACACTCGAAGGGCTCCTAGGAGATCCCGGGTGCTGCAGACAGAAGACGGAACCTCCCCACACTCAGAATTCCGGAACACGGCTGACTGTGTGGGGGAGGTTCGGGGCCGCCCTCCACGCAGCTGCCTGGTGTCACAGGTGTTCCCTGGCAGGGAGAAGTCCGCTAATTACCTCCCCTGTCCATGGGGAGGCACTAGATGCTACCTGCGTTTCCAGCCCAACCCCCTCCTTTCCCCGGCAGCCCGCAAGGGAGGGACTCGGGGAAGACACTCGAAGGGCTCCTAGGAGATCCCGGGTGCTGCAGACAGAAGACGGAACCTCCCCACACTCAGAATTCCGGAACACGGCTGACTGTGTGGGGGAGGTTCGGGGCCGCCCTCCACGCAGCTGCCTGGTGTCACAGGTGTTCCCTGGCAGGGAGAAGTCCGCTAAATACCTCCCCTGTCCATGGGGAGGCACTAGATGCTACCTGCGTTTCCAGCCCAACCCCCTCCTTTCCCCGGCAGCCCGCAAAGGGAGGGACTCTGGGAAGACACTCGAAGGGCTCCTAGGAGATCCCGGGTGCTGCAGACAGAAGACGGAACCTCCCCACACTCAGAATTCCGGAACACGGATGACTGTGTGGGGGAGGTTCGGGGCCGCCCTCCACGCAGCTGCCTGGTGTCACAGGTGTTCCCTGGCAGGGAGAAGTCCGCTAAATACCTCCCCTGTCCATGGGGAGGCACTAGATGCTACCTGCGTTTCCAGCCCAACCCCCTCCTTTCCCCGGCAGCCCGCACAGGGAGGGACTCTGGGAAGACACTCGAAGGGCTCCTAGGAGATCCCGGGTGCTGCAGACAGAAGACGGAACCTCCCCACACTCAGAATTCCGGAACACGGCTGACTGTGTGGGGGAGGTTCGGGGCCGCCCTCCACGCAGCTGCCTGGTGTCACAGGTGTTCCCTGGCAGGGAGAAGTCCGCTAATTACCTCCCCTGTCCATGGGGAGGCACTAGATGCTACCTGCGTTTCCAGCCCAACCCCCGCCTTTCCCCGGCAGCCCGCACTGGGAGGGACTCGGGGAAGACACTCGAAGGGCTCCTAGGAGATCCCGGGTGCTGCAGACAGAAGACGGAACCTCCCCACACTCAGAATTCCGGAACACGGCTGACTGTGTGGGTGAGGTTTAGGGGCCGCCCTCCACGCAGCTGCCTGGTGTCACAGGTGTTCCCTGGCAGGGGGAAGTCCGCTAATTACCTCCCCTGTCCATGGGGAGGCACTAGATGCTACCTGCGTTTCCAGCCCAACCCCCGCCTTTCCCCGGCAGCCCGCACTGGGAGGGACTCGGGGAAGACACTCGAAGGGCTCCTAGGAGATCCCGGGTGCTGCAGACAGAAGACGGAACCTCCCCACACTCAGAATTCCGGAACACGGCTGACTGTGTGGGGGAGGTTCGGGCCGCCCTCCACGCAGCTGCCTGGTGTCACAGGTGTTCCCTGGCAGGGAGAAGTCCGCTAATTACCTCCCCTGTCCATGGGGAGGCACTAGATGCTACCTGCGTTTCCAGCCCAACCCCCTCCTTTCCCCGGCAGCCCGCAAGGGAGGGACTCTGGGAAGACACTCGAAGGGCTCCTAGGAGATCCCGGGTGCTGCAGACAGAAGACGGAACCTCCCCACACTCAGAATTCCGGAACACGGCTGACTGTGTGGGGGAGGTTCGGGGCCGCCCTCCACGCAGCTGCCTGGTGTCACAGGTGTTCCCTGGCAGGGAGAAGTCCGCTAATTACCTCCCCTGTCCATGGGGAGGCACTAGATGCTACCTGCGTTTCCAGCACAACCCCCTCCTTTCCCCGGCAGCCCGCAAAGGGAGGGACTCTGGGAAGACACTCGAAGGGCTCCTAGGAGATCCCGGGTGCTGCAGACAGAAGACGGAACCTCCCCACACTCAGAATTCCGGAACACGGCTGACTGTGTGGGGGAGGTTCGGGGCCGCCCTCCACGCAGCTGCCTGGTGTCACAGGTGTTCCCTGGCAGGGAGAAGTCCGCTAATTACCTCCCCTGTCCATGGGGAGGCACTAGATGCTACCTGCGTTTCCAGCCCAACCCCCTCCTTTCCCCGGCAGCCCGCACAGGGAGGGACTCTGGGAAGACACTCGAAGGGCTCCTAGGAGATCCCGGGTGCTGCAGACAGAAGACGGAACCTCCCCACACTCAGAATTCCGGAACACGGCTGACTGTGTGGGGGAGGTTCGGGGCCGCCCTCCACGCAGCTGCCTGGTGTCACAGGTGTTCCCTGGCAGGGAGAAGTCCGCTAATTACCTCCCCTGTCCATGGGGAGGCACTAGATGCTACCTGCGTTTCCAGCCCAACCCCCGCCTTTCCCCGGCAGCCCGCACTGGGAGGGACTCGGGGAAGACACTCGAAGGGCTCCTAGGAGATCCCGGGTGCTGCAGACAGAAGACGGAACCTCCCCACACTCAGAATTCCGGAACACGGCTGACTGTGTGGGGGAGGTTCGGGGCCGCCCTCCACGCAGCTGCCTGGTGTCACAGGTGTTCCCTGGCAGGGGGAAGTCCGCTAATTACCTCCCCTGTCCATGGGGAGGCACTAGATGCTACCTGCGTTTCCAGCCCAACCCCCGCCTTTCCCCGGCAGCCCGCAAGGGAGGGACTCTGGGAAGACACTCGAAGGGCTCCTAGGAGATCCCGGGTGCTGCAGACAGAAGACGGAACCTCCCCACACTCAGAATTCCGGAACACGGCTGACTGTGTGGGGGAGGTTCGGGGCCGCCCTCCACGCAGCTGCCTGGTGTCACAGGTGTTCCCTGGCAGGGAGAAGTCCGCTAATTACCTCCCCTGTCCATGGGGAGGCACTAGATGCTACCTGCGTTTCCAGCACAACCCCCTCCTTTCCCCGGCAGCCCGCAAGGGAGGGACTCTGGGAAGACACTCGAAGGGCTCCTAGGAGATCCCGGGTGCTGCAGACAGAAGACGGAACCTCCCCACACTCAGAATTCCGGAACACGGCTGACTGTGTGGGGGAGGTTCGGGGCCGCCCTCCACGCAGCTGCCTGGTGTCACAGGTGTTCCCTGGCAGGGAGAAGTCCGCTAATTACCTCCCCTGTCCATGGGGAGGCACTAGATGCTACCTGCGTTTCCAGCCCAACCCCCTCCTTTCCCGGCAGCCCGCACTGGGAGGGACTCGGGGAAGACACTCGAAGGGCTCCTAGGAGATCCCGGGTGCTGCAGACAGAAGACGGAACCTCCCCACACTCAGAATTCCGGAACACGGCTGACTGTGTGGGGGAGGTTCGGGGCCGCCCTCCACGCAGCTGCCTGGTGTCACAGGTGTTCCCTGGCAGGGGGAAGTCCGCTAATTACCTCCCCTGTCCATGGGGAGGCACTAGATGCTACCTGCGTTTCCAGCCCAACCCCCGCCTTTCCCCGGCAGCCCGCACTGGGAGGGACTCGGGGAAGACACTCGAAGGGCTCCTAGGAGATCCCGGGTGCTGCAGACAGAAGACGGAACCTCCCCACACTCAGAATTCCGGAACACGGCTGACTGTGTGGGGGAGGTTCGGGGCCGCCCTCCACGCAGCTGCCTGGTGTCACAGGTGTTCCCTGGCAGGGAGAAGTCCGCTAATTACCTCCCCTGTCCATGGGGAGGCACTAGATGCTACCTGCGTTTCCAGCCCAACCCCCTCCTTTCCCCGGCAGCCCGCACTGGGAGGGACTCTGGGAAGACACTCGAAGGGCTCCTAGGAGATCCCGGGTGCTGCAGACAGAAGACGGAACCTCCCCACACTCAGAATTCCGGAACACGGCTGACTGTGTGGGGGAGGTTCGGGGCCGCCCTCCACGCAGCTGCCTGGTGTCACAGGTGTTCCCTGGCAGGGAGAAGTCCGCTAATTACCTCCCCTGTCCATGGGGAGGCACTAGATGCTACCTGCGTTTCCAGCCCAACCCCCTCCTTTCCCCGGCAGCCCGCAAGGGAGGGACTCTGGGAAGACACTCGAAGGGCTCCTAGGAGATCCCGGGTGCTGCAGACAGAAGACGGAACCTCCCCACACTCAGAATTCCGGAACACGGCTGACTGTGTGGGGGAGGTTCGGGGCCGCCCTCCACGCAGCTGCCTGGTGTCACAGGTGTTCCCTGGCAGGGGAGAAGTCCGCTAATTACCTCCCCTGTCCATGGGGAGGCACTAGATGCTACCTGCGTTTCCAGCCCAACCCCCTCCTTTCCCCGGCAGCCCGCACAGGGAGGGACTCGGGGAAGACACTCGAAGGGCTCCTAGGAGATCCCGGGTGCTGCAGACAGAAGACGGAACCTCCCCACACTCAGAATTCCGGAACACGGCTGACTGTGTGGGGGAGGTTCGGGGCCGCCCTCCACGCAGCTGCCTGGTGTCACAGGTGTTCCCTGGCAGGGAGAAGTCCGCTAATTACCTCCCCTGTCCATGGGGAGGCACTAGATGCTACCTGCGTTTCCAGCCCAACCCCCTCCTTTCCCCGGCAGCCCGCACAGGGAGGGACTCTGGGAAGACACTCGAAGGGCTCCTAGGAGATCCCGGGTGCTGCAGACAGAAGACGGAACCTCCCCACACTCAGAATTCCGGAACACGGCTGACTGTGTGGGGGAGGTTCGGGGCCGCCCTCCACGCAGCTGCCTGGTGTCACAGGTGTTCCCTGGCAGGGGGAAGTCCGCTAATTACCTCCCCTGTCCATGGGGAGGCACTAGATGCTACCTGCGTTTCCAGCCCAACCCCCTCCTTTCCCCGGCAGCCCGCACAGGGAGGGACTCTGGGAAGACACTCGAAGGGCTCCTAGGAGATCCCGGGTGCTGCAGACAGAAGACGGAACCTCCCCACACTCAGAATTCCGGAACACGGCTGACTGTGTGGGGGAGGTTCGGGGCCGCCCTCCACGCAGCTGCCTGGTGTCACAGGTGTTCCCTGGCAGGGAGAAGTCCGCTAATTACCTCCCCTGTCCATGGGGAGGCACTAGATGCTACCTGCGTTTCCAGCCCAACCCCCTCCTTTCCCCGGCAGCCCGCAAGGGAGGGACTCGGGGAAGACACTCGAAGGGCTCCTAGGAGATCCCGGGTGCTGCAGACAGAAGACGGAACCTCCCCACACTCAGAATTCCGGAACACGGCTGACTGTGTGGGGGAGGTTCGGGCCGCCCTCCACGCAGCTGCCTGGTGTCACAGGTGTTCCCTGGCAGGGAGAAGTCCGCTAATTACCTCCCCTGTCCATGGGGAGGCACTAGATGCTACCTGCGTTTCCAGCCCAACCCCCTCCTTTCCCCGGCAGCCCGCACTGGGAGGGACTCGGGGAAGACACTCGAAGGGCTCCTAGGAGATCCCGGGTGCTGCAGACAGAAGACGGAACCTCCCCACACTCAGAATTCCGGAACACGGCTGACTGTGTGGGGGAGGTTCGGGGCCGCCCTCCACGCAGCTGCCTGGTGTCACAGGTGTTCCCTGGCAGGGGGAAGTCCGCTAATTACCTCCCCTGTCCATGGGGAGGCACTAGATGCTACCTGCGTTTCCAGCCCAACCCCCGCCTTTCCCCGGCAGCCCGCACAGGGAGGGACTCGGGGAAGACACTCGAAGGGCTCCTAGGAGATCCCGGGTGCTGCAGACAGAAGACGGAACCTCCCCACACTCAGAATTCCGGAACACGGCTGACTGTGTGGGGGAGGTTCGGGGCCGCCCTCCACGCAGCTGCCTGGTGTCACAGGTGTTCCCTGGCAGGGGAAGTCCGCTAATTACCTCCCCTGTCCATGGGGAGGCACTAGATGCTACCTGCGTTTCCAGCCCAACCCCCTCCTTTCCCCGGCAGCCCGCACAGGGAGGGACTCGGGGAAGACACTCGAAGGGCTCCTAGGAGATCCCGGGTGCTGCAGACAGAAGACGGAACCTCCCCACACTCAGAATTCCGGAACACGGCTGACTGTGTGGGGGAGGTTCGGGGCCGCCCTCCACGCAGCTGCCTGGTGTCACAGGTGTTCCCTGGCAGGGAGAAGTCCGCTAATTACCTCCCCTGTCCATGGGGAGGCACTAGATGCTACCTGCGTTTCCAGCCCAACCCCCTCCTTTCCCCGGCAGCCCGCACTGGGAGGGACTCGGGGAAGACACTCGAAGGGCTCCTAGGAGATCCCGGGTGCTGCAGACAGAAGACGGAACCTCCCCACACTCAGAATTCCGGAACACGGCTGACTGTGTGGGGGAGGTTCGGGGCCGCCCTCCACGCAGCTGCCTGGTGTCACAGGTGTTCCCTGGCAGGGAGAAGTCCGCTAATTACCTCCCCTGTCCATGGGGAGGCACTAGATGCTACCTGCGTTTCCAGCCCAACCCCCTCCTTTCCCCGGCAGCCCGCAATGGGAGGGACTCTGGGAAGACACTCGAAGGGCTCCTAGGAGATCCCGGGTGCTGCAGACAGAAGACGGAACCTCCCCACACTCAGAATTCCGGAACACGGCTGACTGTGTGGGGGAGGTTCGGGGCCGCCCTCCACGCAGCTGCCTGGTGTCACAGGTGTTCCCTGGCAGGGAGAAGTCCGCTAATTACCTCCCCTGTCCATGGGGAGGCACTAGATGCTACCTGCGTTTCCAGCACAACCCCCTCCTTTCCCCGGCAGCCCGCAAGGGAGGGACTCTGGGAAGACACTCGAAGGGCTCCTAGGAGATCCCGGGTGCTGCAGACAGAAGACGGAACCTCCCCACACTCAGAATTCCGGAACACGGCTGACTGTGTGGGGGAGGTTCGGGGCCGCCCTCCACGCAGCTGCCTGGTGTCACAGGTGTTCCCTGGCAGGGAGAAGTCCGCTAATTACCTCCCCTGTCCATGGGGAGGCACTAGATGCTACCTGCGTTTCCAGCCCAACCCCCTCCTTTCCCCGGCAGCCCGCAATGGGAGGGACTCGGGGAAGACACTCGAAGGGCTCCTAGGAGATCCCGGGTGCTGCAGACAGAAGACGGAACCTCCCCACACTCAGAATTCCGGAACACGGCTGACTGTGTGGGGGAGGTTCGGGGCCGCCCTCCACGCAGCTGCCTGGTGTCACAGGTGTTCCCTGGCAGGGGGAAGTCCGCTAATTACCTCCCCTGTCCATGGGGAGGCACTAGATGCTACCTGCTTTTCCAGCCCAACCCCCTCCTTTCCCCGGCAGCCCGCACAGGGAGGGACTCTGGGAAGACACTCGAAGGGCTCCTAGGAGATCCCGGGTGCTGCAGACAGAAGACGGAACCTCCCCACACTCAGAATTCCGGAACACGGCTGACTGTGTGGGGGAGGTTCGGGGCCGCCCTCCACGCAGCTGCCTGGTGTCACAGGTGTTCCCTGGCAGGGAGAAGTCCGCTAATTACCTCCCCTGTCCATGGGGAGGCACTAGATGCTACCTGCGTTTCCAGCACAACCCCCTCCTTTCCCCGGCAGCCCGCAAAGGGAGGGACTCTGGGAAGACACTCGAAGGGCTCCTAGGAGATCCCGGGTGCTGCAGACAGAAGACGGAACCTCCCCACACTCAGAATTCCGGAACACGGCTGACTGTGTGGGGGAGGTTCGGGGCCGCCCTCCACGCAGCTGCCTGGTGTCACAGGTGTTCCCTGGCAGGGAGAAGTCCGCTAATTACCTCCCCTGTCCATGGGGAGGCACTAGATGCTACCTGCGTTTCCAGCCCAACCCCCTCCTTTCCCCGGCAGCCCGCACTGGGAGGGACTCGGGGAAGACACTCGAAGGGCTCCTAGGAGATCCCGGGTGCTGCAGACAGAAGACGGAACCTCCCCACACTCAGAATTCCGGAACACGGCTGACTGTGTGGGGGAGGTTCGGGGCCGCCCTCCACGCAGCTGCCTGGTGTCACAGGTGTTCCCTGGCAGGGAGAAGTCCGCTAATTACCTCCCCTGTCCATGGGGAGGCACTAGATGCTACCTGCGTTTCCAGCCCAACCCCCGCCTTTCCCCGGCAGCCCGCACTGGGAGGGACTCGGGGAAGACACTCGAAGGGCTCCTAGGAGATCCCGGGTGCTGCAGACAGAAGACGGAACCTCCCCACACTCAGAATTCCGGAACACGGCTGACTGTGTGGGGGAGGTTCGGGGCCGCCCTCCACGCAGCTGCCTGGTGTCACAGGTGTTCCCTGGCAGGGAGAAGTCCGCTAATTACCTCCCCTGTCCATGGGGAGGCACTAGATGCTACCTGCGTTTCCAGCACAACCCCCTCCTTTCCCCGGCAGCCCGCACAGGGAGGGACTCTGGGAAGACACTCGAAGGGCTCCTAGGAGATCCCGGGTGCTGCAGACAGAAGACGGAACCTCCCCACACTCAGAATTCCGGAACACGGCTGACTGTGTGGGGGAGGTTCGGGGCCGCCCTCCACGCAGCTGCCTGGTGTCACAGGTGTTCCCTGGCAGGGGAGAAGTCCGCTAATTACCTCCCCTGTCCATGGGGAGGCACTAGATGCTACCTGCGTTTCCAGCCCAACCCCCGCCTTTCCCCGGCAGCCCGCAATGGGAGGGACTCGGGGAAGACACTCGAAGGGCTCCTAGGAGATCCCGGGTGCTGCAGACAGAAGACGGAACCTCCCCACACTCAGAATTCCGGAACACGGCTGACTGTGTGGGGGAGGTTCGGGGCCGCCCTCCACGCAGCTGCCTGGTGTCACAGGTGTTCCCTGGCAGGGAGAAGTCCGCTAATTACCTCCCCTGTCCATGGGGAGGCACTAGATGCTACCTGCGTTTCCAGCCCAACCCCCGCCTTTCCCCGGCAGCCCGCAAGGGAGGGACTCTGGGGAAGACACTCGAAGGGCTCCTAGGAGATCCCGGGTGCTGCAGACAGAAGACGGAACCTCCCCACACTCAGAATTCCGGAACACGGCTGACTGTGTGGGGGAGGTTCGGGGCCGCCCTCCACGCAGCTGCCTGGTGTCACAGGTGTTCCCTGGCAGGGAGAAGTCCGCTAATTACCTCCCCTGTCCATGGGGAGGCACTAGATGCTACCTGCTTTTCCAGCCCAACCCCCTCCTTTCCCCGGCAGCCCGCACTGGGAGGGACTCTGGGAAGACACTCGAAGGGCTCCTAGGAGATCCCGGGTGCTGCAGACAGAAGACGGAACCTCCCCACACTCAGAATTCCGGAACACGGCTGACTGTGTGGGGGAGGTTCGGGGCCGCCCTCCACGCAGCTGCCTGGTGTCACAGGTGTTCCCTGGCAGGGGAAGTCCGCTAATTACCTCCCCTGTCCATGGGGAGGCACTAGATGCTACCTGCGTTTCCAGCCCAACCCCCTCCTTTCCCCGGCAGCCCGCAATGGGAGGGACTCGGGGAAGACACTCGAAGGGCTCCTAGGAGATCCCGGGTGCTGCAGACAGAAGACGGAACCTCCCCACACTCAGAATTCCGGAACACGGCTGACTGTGTGGGGGAGGTTCGGGGCCGCCCTCCACGCAGCTGCCTGGTGTCACAGGTGTTCCCTGGCAGGGGGAAGTCCGCTAATTACCTCCCCTGTCCATGGGGAGGCACTAGATGCTACCTGCGTTTCCAGCCCAACCCCCGCCTTTCCCCGGCAGCCCGCACAGGGAGGGACTCGGGGAAGACACTCGAAGGGCTCCTAGGAGATCCCGGGTGCTGCAGACAGAAGACGGAACCTCCCCACACTCAGAATTCCGGAACACGGCTGACTGTGTGGGGGAGGTTCGGGGCCGCCCTCCACGCAGCTGCCTGGTGTCACAGGTGTTCCCTGGCAGGGGGAAGTCCGCTAATTACCTCCCCTGTCCATGGGGAGGCACTAGATGCTACCTGCGTTTCCAGCCCAACCCCCGCCTTTCCCCGGCAGCCCGCACTGGGAGGGACTCGGGGAAGACACTCGAAGGGCTCCTAGGAGATCCCGGGTGCTGCAGACAGAAGACGGAACCTCCCCACACTCAGAATTCCGGAACACGTCTGACTGTGTGGGGGAGGTTAGGGCCGCCCTCCACGCAGCTGCCTGGTGTCACAGGTGTTCCCTGGCAGGGAGAAGTCCGCTAATTACCTCCCCTGTCCATGGGGAGGCACTAGATGCTACCTGCGTTTCCAGCCCAACCCCCGCCTTTCCCCGGCAGCCCGCACTGGGAGGGACTCGGGGAAGACACTCGAAGGGCTCCTAGGAGATCCCGGGTGCTGCAGACAGAAGACGGAACCTCCCCACACTCAGAATTCCGGAACACGGCTGACTGTGTGGGGGAGGTTCGGGGCCGCCCTCCACGCAGCTGCCTGGTGTCACAGGTGTTCCCTGGCAGGGGGAAGTCCGCTAATTACCTCCCCTGTCCATGGGGAGGCACTAGATGCTACCTGCGTTTCCAGCCCAACCCCCGCCTTTCCCCGGCAGCCCGCAAAGGGAGGGACTCTGGGAAGACACTCGAAGGGCTCCTAGGAGATCCCGGGTGCTGCAGACAGAAGACGGAACCTCCCCACACTCAGAATTCCGGAACACGGCTGACTGTGTGGGGGAGGTTCGGGGCCGCCCTCCACGCAGCTGCCTGGTGTCACAGGTGTTCCCTGGCAGGGAGAAGTCCGCTAATTACCTCCCCTGTCCATGGGGAGGCACTAGATGCTACCTGCGTTTCCAGCACAACCCCCTCCTTTCCCCGGCAGCCCGCAAAGGGAGGGACTCTGGGAAGACACTCGAAGGGCTCCTAGGAGATCCCGGGTGCTGCAGACAGAAGACGGAACCTCCCCACACTCAGAATTCCGGAACACGGCTGACTGTGTGGGGGAGGTTCGGGGCCGCCCTCCACGCAGCTGCCTGGTGTCACAGGTGTTCCCTGGCAGGGAGAAGTCCGCTAATTACCTCCCCTGTCCATGGGGAGGCACTAGATGCTACCTGCGTTTCCAGCCCAACCCCCTCCTTTCCCCGGCAGCCCGCACTGGGAGGGACTCGGGGAAGACACTCGAAGGGCTCCTAGGAGATCCCGGGTGCTGCAGACAGAAGACGGAACCTCCCCACACTCAGAATTCCGGAACACGGCTGACTGTGTGGGGGAGGTTCGGGGCCGCCCTCCACGCAGCTGCCTGGTGTCACAGGTGTTCCCTGGCAGGGAGAAGTCCGCTAATTACCTCCCCTGTCCATGGGGAGGCACTAGATGCTACCTGCGTTTCCAGCCCAACCCCCGCCTTTCCCCGGCAGCCCGCACTGGGAGGGACTCGGGGAAGACACTCGAAGGGCTCCTAGGAGATCCCGGGTGCTGCAGACAGAAGACGGAACCTCCCCACACTCAGAATTCCGGAACACGGCTGACTGTGTGGGGGAGGTTCGGGGCCGCCCTCCACGCAGCTGCCTGGTGTCACAGGTGTTCCCTGGCAGGGAGAAGTCCGCTAATTACCTCCCCTGTCCATGGGGAGGCACTAGATGCTACCTGCGTTTCCAGCCCAACCCCCGCCTTTCCCCGGCAGCCCGCACTGGGAGGGACTCGGGGAAGACACTCGAAGGGCTCCTAGGAGATCCCGGGTGCTGCAGACAGAAGACGGAACCTCCCCACACTCAGAATTCCGGAACACGGCTGACTGTGTGGGGGAGGTTCGGGGCCGCCCTCCACGCAGCTGCCTGGTGTCACAGGTGTTCCCTGGCAGGGAGAAGTCCGCTAATTACCTCCCCTGTCCATGGGGAGGCACTAGATGCTACCTGCGTTTCCAGCCCAACCCCCTCCTTTCCCCGGCAGCCCGCACTGGGAGGGACTCTGGGAAGACACTCGAAGGGCTCCTAGGAGATCCCGGGTGCTGCAGACAGAAGACGGAACCTCCCCACACTCAGAATTCCGGAACACGGCTGACTGTGTGGGGGAGGTTCGGGGCCGCCCTCCACGCAGCTGCCTGGTGTCACAGGTGTTCCCTGGCAGGGAGAAGTCCGCTAATTACCTCCCCTGTCCATGGGGAGGCACTAGATGCTACCTGCGTTTCCAGCCCAACCCCCTCCTTTCCCCGGCAGCCCGCACTGGGAGGGACTCTGGGAAGACACTCGAAGGGCTCCTAGGAGATCCCGGGTGCTGCAGACAGAAGACGGAACCTCCCCACACTCAGAATTCCGGAACACGGCTGACTGTGTGGGGGAGGTTCGGGGCCGCCCTCCACGCAGCTGCCTGGTGTCACAGGTGTTCCCTGGCAGGGAGAAGTCCGCTAATTACCTCCCCTGTCCATGGGGAGGCACTAGATGCTACCTGCGTTTCCAGCCCAACCCCCTCCTTTCCCCGGCAGCCCGCAATGGGAGGGACTCTGGGAAGACACTCGAAGGGCTCCTAGGAGATCCCGGGTGCTGCAGACAGAAGACGGAACCTCCCCACACTCAGAATTCCGGAACACGGCTGACTGTGTGGGGGAGGTTCGGGGCCGCCCTCCACGCAGCTGCCTGGTGTCACAGGTGTTCCCTGGCAGGGGGAAGTCCGCTAATTACCTCCCCTGTCCATGGGGAGGCACTAGATGCTACCTGCGTTTCCAGCCCAACCCCCGCCTTTCCCCGGCAGCCCGCACTGGGAGGGACTCGGGGAAGACACTCGAAGGGCTCCTAGGAGATCCCGGGTGCTGCAGACAGAAGACGGAACCTCCCCACACTCAGAATTCCGGAACACGGCTGACTGTGTGGGGGAGGTTCGGGCCGCCCTCCACGCAGCTGCCTGGTGTCACAGGTGTTCCCTGGCAGGGGGAAGTCCGCTAATTACCTCCCCTGTCCATGGGGAGGCACTAGATGCTACCTGCGTTTCCAGCCCAACCCCCGCCTTTCCCCGGCAGCCCGCACTGGGAGGGACTCGGGGAAGACACTCGAAGGGCTCCTAGGAGATCCCGGGTGCTGCAGACAGAAGACGGAACCTCCCCACACTCAGAATTCCGGAACACGGCTGACTGTGTGGGGGAGGTTCGGGGCCGCCCTCCACGCAGCTGCCTGGTGTCACAGGTGTTCCCTGGCAGGGAGAAGTCCGCTAATTACCTCCCCTGTCCATGGGGAGGCACTAGATGCTACCTGCGTTTCCAGCCCAACCCCCTCCTTTCCGCGGCAGCCCGCACTGGGAGGGACTCGGGGAAGACACTCGAAGGGCTCCTAGGAGATCCCGGGTGCTGCAGACAGAAGACGGAACCTCCCCACACTCAGAATTCCGGAACACGGCTGACTGTGTGGGGGAGGTTAGGGCCGCCCTCCACGCAGCTTCCTGGTGTCACAGGTGTTCCCTGGCAGGGAGAAGTCCGCTAAATACCTCCCCTGTCCATGGGGAGGCACTAGATGCTACCTGCGTTTCCAGCCCAACCCCCTCCTTTCCCCGGCAGCCCGCACAGGGAGGGACTCTGGGAAGACACTCGAAGGGCTCCTAGGAGATCCCGGGTGCTGCAGACAGAAGACGGAACCTCCCCACACTCAGAATTCCGGAACACGGCTGACTGTGTGGGGGAGGTTCGGGGCCGCCCTCCACGCAGCTGCCTGGTGTCACAGGTGTTCCCTGGCAGGGAGAAGTCCGCTAATTACCTCCCCTGTCCATGGGGAGGCACTAGATGCTACCTGCGTTTCCAGCCCAACCCCCTCCTTTCCCCGGCAGCCCGCAAGGGAGGGACTCTGGGAAGACACTCGAAGGGCTCCTAGGAGATCCCGGGTGCTGCAGACAGAAGACGGAACCTCCCCACACTCAGAATTCCGGAACACGGCTGACTGTGTGGGGGAGGTTCGGGGCCGCCCTCCACGCAGCTGCCTGGTGTCACAGGTGTTCCCTGGCAGGGAGAAGTCCGCTAATTACCTCCCCTGTCCATGGGGAGGCACTAGATGCTACCTGCGTTTCCAGCCCAACCCCCTCCTTTCCCCGGCAGCCCGCACTGGGAGGGACTCTGGGGAAGACACTCGAAGGGCTCCTAGGAGATCCCGGGTGCTGCAGACAGAAGACGGAACCTCCCCACACTCAGAATTCCGGAACACGGCTGACTGTGTGGGGGAGGTTCGGGGCCGCCCTCCACGCAGCTGCCTGGTGTCACAGGTGTTCCCTGGCAGGGAGAAGTCCGCTAATTACCTCCCCTGTCCATGGGGAGGCACTAGATGCTACCTGCGTTTCCAGCCCAACCCCCTCCTTTCCCCGGCAGCCCGCACAGGGAGGGACTCTGGGGAAGACACTCGAAGGGCTCCTAGGAGATCCCGGGTGCTGCAGACAGAAGACGGAACCTCCCCACACTCAGAATTCCGGAACACGGCTGACTGTGTGGGGGAGGTTCGGGCCGCCCTCCACGCAGCTGCCTGGTGTCACAGGTGTTCCCTGGCAGGGGGAAGTCCGCTAATTACCTCCCCTGTCCATGGGGAGGCACTAGATGCTACCTGCGTTTCCAGCCCAACCCCCGCCTTTCCCCGGCAGCCCGCACTGGGAGGGACTCGGGGAAGACACTCGAAGGGCTCCTAGGAGATCCCGGGTGCTGCAGACAGAAGACGGAACCTCCCCACACTCAGAATTCCGGAACACGGCTGACTGTGTGGGGGAGGTTCGGGGCCGCCCTCCACGCAGCTGCCTGGTGTCACAGGTGTTCCCTGGCAGGGGGAAGTCCGCTAATTACCTCCCCTGTCCATGGGGAGGCACTAGATGCTACCTGCGTTTCCAGCCCAACCCCCTCCTTTCCCCGGCAGCCCGCACTGGGAGGGACTCGGGGAAGACACTCGAAGGGCTCCTAGGAGATCCCGGGTGCTGCAGACAAAAGACGGAACCTCCCCACACTCAGAATCCCGGAACACGTCTGACTGTGTGGGTGAGGTTTAGGGCCGCCCTCCACGCAGCTGCCTGGTGTCACAGGTGTTCCCTGGCAGGGAGAAGTCCACTAAATACCTCCCCTGTCCATGGGGAGGCACTAGATGCTACCTGCTTTTCCAGCCCAACCCCCTCCTTTCCCCGGCAGCCCGCAATGGGAGGGACTCTGGGAAGACACTCGAAGGGCTCCTAGGAGATCCCGGGTGCTGCAGACAGAAGACGGAACCTCCCCACACTCAGAATTCCGGAACACGGCTGACTGTGTGGGGGAGGTTCGGGGCCGCCCTCCACGCAGCTGCCTGGTGTCACAGGTGTTCCCTGGCAGGGAGAAGTCCGCTAATTACCTCCCCTGTCCATGGGGAGGCACTAGATGCTACCTGCGTTTCCAGCCCAACCCCCTCCTTTCCCCGGCAGCCCGCACAGGGAGGGACTCGGGGAAGACACTCGAAGGGCTCCTAGGAGATCCCGGGTGCTGCAGACAGAAGACGGAACCTCCCCACACTCAGAATTCCGGAACACGGCTGACTGTGTGGGGGAGGTTCGGGGCCGCCCTCCACGCAGCTGCCTGGTGTCACAGGTGTTCCCTGGCAGGGAGAAGTCCGCTAATTACCTCCCCTGTCCATGGGGAGGCACTAGATGCTACCTGCGTTTCCAGCCCAACCCCCTCCTTTCCCCGGCAGCCCGCACTGGGAGGGACTCGGGGAAGACACTCGAAGGGCTCCTAGGAGATCCCGGGTGCTGCAGACAGAAGACGGAACCTCCCCACACTCAGAATTCCGGAACACGGCTGACTGTGTGGGGGAGGTTCGGGGCCGCCCTCCACGCAGCTGCCTGGTGTCACAGGTGTTCCCTGGCAGGGGGAAGTCCGCTAATTACCTCCCCTGTCCATGGGGAGGCACTAGATGCTACCTGCGTTTCCAGCCCAACCCCCGCCTTTCCCCGGCAGCCCGCACAGGGAGGGACTCTGGGAAGACACTCGAAGGGCTCCTAGGAGATCCCGGGTGCTGCAGACAGAAGACGGAACCTCCCCACACTCAGAATTCCGGAACACGGCTGACTGTGTGGGGGAGGTTTAGGGCCGCCCTCCACGCAGCTGCCTGGTGTCACAGGTGTTCCCTGGCAGGGGGAAGTCCGCTAATTACCTCCCCTGTCCATGGGGAGGCACTAGATGCTACCTGCGTTTCCAGCCCAACCCCCGCCTTTCCCCGGCAGCCCGCACATGGGAGGGACTCGGGGAAGACACTCGAAGGGCTCCTAGGAGATCCCGGGTGCTGCAGACAGAAGACGGAACCTCCCCACACTCAGAATTCCGGAACACGGCTGACTGTGTGGGTGAGGTTTAGGGCCGCCCTCCACGCAGCTGCCTGGTGTCACAGGTGTTCCCTGGCAGGGAGAAGTCCACTAAATACCTCCCCTGTCCATGGGGAGGCACTAGATGCTACCTGCGTTTCCAGCCCAACCCCCTCCTTTCCCCGGCAGCCCGCACTGGGAGGGACTCTGGGGAAGACGCTCGAAGGGCTCCTAGGAGATCCCGGGTGCTGCAGACAGAAGACGGAACCTCCCCACACTCAGAATTCCGGAACACGGCTGACTGTGTGGGGGAGGTTCGGGGCCGCCCTCCACGCAGCTGCCTGGTGTCACAGGTGTTCCCTGGCAGGGAGAAGTCCGCTAAATACCTCCCCTGTCCATGGGGAGGCACTAGATGCTACCTGCTTTTCCAGCACAACCCCCTCCTTTCCCCGGCAGCCCGCAGAGGGAGGGACTCTGGGAAGACACTCGAAGGGCTCCTAGGAGATCCCGGGTGCTGCAGACAGAAGACGGAACCTCCCCACACTCAGAATTCCGGAACACGGCTGACTGTGTGGGGGAGGTTTAGGGCCGCCCTCCACGCAGCTGCCTGGTGTCACAGGTGTTCCCTGGCAGGGAGAAGTCCGCTAATTACCTCCCCTGTCCATGGGGAGGCACTAGATGCTACCTGCGTTTCCAGCCCAACCCCCGCCTTTCCCCGGCAGCCCGCACTGGGAGGGACTCGGGGAAGACACTCGAAGGGCTCCTAGGAGATCCCGGGTGCTGCAGACAGAAGACGGAACCTCCCCACACTCAGAATTCCGGAACACGGCTGACTGTGTGGGGGAGGTTCGGGGCCGCCCTCCACGCAGCTGCCTGGTGTCACAGGTGTTCCCTGGCAGGGAGAAGTCCGCTAATTACCTCCCCTGTCCATGGGGAGGCACTAGATGCTACCTGCGTTTCCAGCCCAACCCCCGCCTTTCCCCGGCAGCCCGCACAGGGAGGGACTCGGGGAAGACACTCGAAGGGCTCCTAGGAGATCCCGGGTGCTGCAGACAGAAGACGGAACCTCCCCACACTCAGAATTCCGGAACACGGCTGACTGTGTGGGGGAGGTTCGGGCCGCCCTCCACGCAGCTGCCTGGTGTCACAGGTGTTCCCTGGCAGGGGGAAGTCCGCTAATTACCTCCCCTGTCCATGGGGAGGCACTAGATGCTACCTGCGTTTCCAGCCCAACCCCCGCCTTTCCCCGGCAGCCCGCACAGGGAGGGACTCGGGGAAGACACTCGAAGGGCTCCTAGGAGATCCCGGGTGCTGCAGACAGAAGACGGAACCTCCCCACACTCAGAATTCCGGAACACGGCTGACTGTGTGGGGGAGGTTCGGGGCCGCCCTCCACGCAGCTGCCTGGTGTCACAGGTGTTCCCTGGCAGGGAGAAGTCCGCTAATTACCTCCCCTGTCCATGGGGAGGCACTAGATGCTACCTGCGTTTCCAGCCCAACCCCCTCCTTTCCCCGGCAGCCCGCACTGGGAGGGACTCGGGGAAGACACTCGAAGGGCTCCTAGGAGATCCCGGGTGCTGCAGACAGAAGACGGAACCTCCCCACACTCAGAATTCCGGAACACGGCTGACTGTGTGGGGGAGGTTCGGGGCCGCCCTCCACGCAGCTGCCTGGTGTCACAGGTGTTCCCTGGCAGGGGGAAGTCCGCTAATTACCTCCCCTGTCCATGGGGAGGCACTAGATGCTACCTGCGTTTCCAGCACAACCCCCGCCTTTCCCCGGCAGCCCGCAAAGGGAGGGACTCTGGGGAAGACACTCGAAGGGCTCCTAGGAGATCCCGGGTGCTGCAGACAGAAGACGGAACCTCCCCACACTCAGAATTCCGGAACACGGCTGACTGTGTGGGGGAGGTTCGGGGCCGCCCTCCACGCAGCTGCCTGGTGTCACAGGTGTTCCCTGGCAGGGAGAAGTCCGCTAATTACCTCCCCTGTCCATGGGGAGGCACTAGATGCTACCTGCGTTTCCAGCCCAACCCCCTCCTTTCCCCGGCAGCCCGCACTGGGAGGGACTCGGGGAAGACACTCGAAGGGCTCCTAGGAGATCCCGGGTGCTGCAGACAGAAGACGGAACCTCCCCACACTCAGAATTCCGGAACACGGCTGACTGTGTGGGGGAGGTTCGGGGCCGCCCTCCACGCAGCTGCCTGGTGTCACAGGTGTTCCCTGGCAGGGGGAAGTCCGCTAATTACCTCCCCTGTCCATGGGGAGGCACTAGATGCTACCTGCGTTTCCAGCCCAACCCCCGCCTTTCCCCGGCAGCCCGCACATGGGAGGGACTCGGGGAAGACACTCGAAGGGCTCCTAGGAGATCCCGGGTGCTGCAGACAGAAGACGGAACCTCCCCACACTCAGAATTCCGGAACACGGCTGACTGTGTGGGTGAGGTTAGGGGCCGCCCTCCACGCAGCTGCCTGGTGTCACAGGTGTTCCCTGGCAGGGGAAGTCCGCTAATTACCTCCCTTGTCCATGGGGAGGCACTAGATGCTACCTGCGTTTCCAGCCCAACCCCCGCCTTTCCCCGGCAGCCCGCACAGGGAGGGACTCTGGGAAGACACTCGAAGGGCTCCTAGGAGATCCCGGGTGCTGCAGACAGAAGACGGAACCTCCCCACACTCAGAATTCCGGAACACGGCTGACTGTGTGGGGGAGGTTCGGGGCCGCCCTCCACGCAGCTGCCTGGTGTCACAGGTGTTCCCTGGCAGGGAGAAGTCCGCTAATTACCTCCCCTGTCCATGGGGAGGCACTAGATGCTACCTGCGTTTCCAGCCCAACCCCCTCCTTTCCCCGGCAGCCCGCACTGGGAGGGACTCGGGGAAGACACTCGAAGGGCTCCTAGGAGATCCCGGGTGCTGCAGACAGAAGACGGAACCTCCCCACACTCAGAATTCCGGAACACGGCTGACTGTGTGGGTGAGGTTCGGGGCCGCCCTCCACGCAGCTGCCTGGTGTCACAGGTGTTCCCTGGCAGGGGAGAAGTCCGCTAATTACCTCCCCTGTCCATGGGGAGGCACTAGATGCTACCTGCTTTTCCAGCCCAACCCCCTCCTTTCCCCGGCAGCCCGCACAGGGAGGGACTCGGGGAAGACACTCGAAGGGCTCCTAGGAGATCCCGGGTGCTGCAGACAGAAGACGGAACCTCCCCACACTCAGAATTCCGGAACACGGGTGACTGTGTGGGGGAGGTTCGGGGCCGCCCTCCACGCAGCTGCCTGGTGTCACAGGTGTTCCCTGGCAGGGGGAAGTCCGCTAATTACCTCCCCTGTCCATGGGGAGGCACTAGATGCTACCTGCGTTTCCAGCCCAACCCCCGCCTTTCCCCGGCAGCCCGCACAGGGAGGGACTCGGGGAAGACACTCGAAGGGCTCCTAGGAGATCCCGGGTGCTGCAGACAGAAGACGGAACCTCCCCACACTCAGAATTCCGGAACACGGCTGACTGTGTGGGGGAGGTTCGGGGCCGCCCTCCACGCAGCTGCCTGGTGTCACAGGTGTTCCCTGGCAGGGGAGAAGTCCGCTAATTACCTCCCCTGTCCATGGGGAGGCACTAGATGCTACCTGCGTTTCCAGCCCAACCCCCTCCTTTCCTCGGCAGCCCGCACTGGGAGGGACTCGGGGAAGACACTCGAAGGGCTCCTAGGAGATCCCGGGTGCTGCAGACAGAAGACGGAACCTCCCCACACTCAGAATTCCGGAACACGGCTGACTGTGTGGGGGAGGTTAGGGGCCGCCCTCCACGCAGCTGCCTGGTGTCACAGGTGTTCCCTGGCAGGGAGAAGTCCGCTAATTACCTCCCCTGTCCATGGGGAGGCACTAGATGCTACCTGCTTTTCCAGCCCAACCCCCTCCTTTCCCCGGCAGCCCGCAAAGGGAGGGACTCTGGGAAGACACTCGAAGGGCTCCTAGGAGATCCCGGGTGCTGCAGACAGAAGACGGAACCTCCCCACACTCAGAATTCCGGAACACGGCTGACTGTGTGGGGGAGGTTCGGGGCCGCCCTCCACGCAGCTGCCTGGTGTCACAGGTGTTCCCTGGCAGGGAGAAG
This sequence comes from Camelus ferus, assembly GCF_009834535.1. Classification (NCBI taxonomy): domain Eukaryota; kingdom Metazoa; phylum Chordata; class Mammalia; order Artiodactyla; family Camelidae; genus Camelus; species Camelus ferus. Next base: position 63,908 of record NC_045727.1, read on the forward strand.
TCCGCTAAATACCTCCCCTGTCCATGGGGAGGCACTAGATGCTACCTGCGTTTCCAGCACAACCCCCTCCTTTCCCCGGCAGCCCGCAAAGGGAGGGACTCTGGGAAGACACTCGAAGGGCTCCTAGGAGATCCCGGGTGCTGCAGACAGAAGACGGAACCTCCCCACACTCAGAATTCCGGAACACGGCTGACTGTGTGGGGGAGGTTCGGGGCCGCCCTCCACGCAGCTGCCTGGTGTCACAGGTGTTCCCTGGCAGGGAGAAGTCCGCTAATTACCTCCCCTGTCCATGGGGAGGCACTAGATGCTACCTGCGTTTCCAGCACAACCCCCTCCTTTCCCCGGCAGCCCGCAAGGGACGGACTCGGGGAAGACACTCGAAGGGCTCCTAGGAGATCCCGGGTGCTGCAGACAGAAGACGGAACCTCCCCACACTCAGAATTCCGGAACACGGCTGACTGTGTGGGGGAGGTTCGGGGCCGCCCTCCACGCAGCTGCCTGGTGTCACAGGTGTTCCCTGGCAGGGAGAAGTCCGCTAATTACCTCCCCTGTCCATGGGGAGGCACTAGATGCTACCTGCGTTTCCAGCCCAACCCCCTCCTTTCCCCGGCAGCCCGCAAGGGAGGGACTCTGGGAAGACACTCGAAGGGCTCCTAGGAGATCCCGGGTGCTGCAGACAGAAGACGGAACCTCCCCACACTCAGAATTCCGGAACACGGCTGACTGTGTGGGGGAGGTTCGGGGCCGCCCTCCACGCAGCTGCCTGGTGTCACAGGTGTTCCCTGGCAGGGAGAAGTCCGCTAATTACCTCCCCTGTCCATGGGGAGGCACTAGATGCTACCTGCGTTTCCAGCACAACCCCCTCCTTTCCCCGGCAGCCCGCACAGGGAGGGACTCTGGGGAAGACACTCGAAGGGCTCCTAGGAGATCCCGGGTGCTGCAGACAGAAGACGGAACCTCCCCACACTCAGAATTCCGGAACACGGCTGACTGTGTGGGGGAGGTTTAGGGGCCGCCCTCCACGCAGCTGCCTGGTGTCACAGGTGTTCCCTGGCAGGGGGAAGTCCGCTAATTACCTCCCCTGTCCATGGGGAGGCACTAGATGCTACCTGCGTTTCCAGCCCAACCCCCTCCTTTCCTCGGCAGCCCGCACTGGGAGGGACTCGGGGAAGACACTCGAAGGGCTCCTAGGAGATCCCGGGTGCTGCAGACAAAAGACGGAACCTCCCCACACTCAGAATTCCGGAACACGGCTGACTGTGTGGGGGAGGTTCGGGGCCGCCCTCCACGCAGCTGCCTGGTGTCACAGGTGTTCCCTGGCAGGGAGAAGTCCGCTAATTACCTCCCCTGTCCATGGGGAGGCACTAGATGCTACCTGCGTTTCCAGCCCAACCCCCTCCTTTCCCCGGCAGCCCGCACAGGGAGGGACTCGGGGAAGACACTCGAAGGGCTCCTAGGAGATCCCGGGTGCTGCAGACAGAAGACGGAACCTCCCCACACTCAGAATTCCGGAACACGGCTGACTGTGTGGGGGAGGTTCGGGGCCGCCCTCCACGCAGCTGCCTGGTGTCACAGGTGTTCCCTGGCAGGGAGAAGTCCGCTAATTACCTCCCCTGTCCATGGGGAGGCACTAGATGCTACCTGCGTTTCCAGCACAACCCCCTCCTTTCCCCGGCAGCCCGCACAGGGAGGGACTCTGGGAAGACACTCGAAGGGCTCCTAGGAGATCCCGGGTGCTGCAGACAGAAGACGGAACCTCCCCACACTCAGAATTCCGGAACACGGCTGACTGTGTGGGGGAGGTTCGGGGCCGCCCTCCACGCAGCTGCCTGGTGTCACAGGTGTTCCCTGGCAGGGAGAAGTCCGCTAATTACCTCCCCTGTCCATGGGGAGGCACTAGATGCTACCTGCGTTTCCAGCCCAACCCCCTCCTTTCCCCGGCAGCCCGCAATGGGAGGGACTCTGGGAAGACACTCGAAGGGCTCCTAGGAGATCCCGGGTGCTGCAGACAGAAGACGGAACCTCCCCACACTCAGAATTCCGGAACACGGCTGACTGTGTGGGGGAGGTTAGGGCCGCCCTCCACGCAGCTGCCTGGTGTCACAGGTGTTCCCTGGCAGGGAGAAGTCCGCTAATTACCTCCCCTGTCCATGGGGAGGCACTAGATGCTACCTGCGTTTCCAGCCCAACCCCCGCCTTTCCCCGGCAGCCCGCACAGGGAGGGACTCGGGGAAGACACTCGAAGGGCTCCTAGGAGATCCCGGGTGCTGCAGACAGAAGACGGAACCTCCCCACACTCAGAATTCCGGAACACGGCTGACTGTGTGGGGGAGGTTCGGGGCCGCCCTCCACGCAGCTGCCTGGTGTCACAGGTGTTCCCTGGCAGGGAGAAGTCCGCTAATTACCTCCCCTGTCCATGGGGAGGCACTAGATGCTACCTGCGTTTCCAGCCCAACCCCCTCCTTTCCTCGGCAGCCCGCAATGGGAGGGACTGGGGGAAGACACTCGAAGGGCTCCTAGGAGATCCCGGGTGCTGCAGACAGAAGACGGAACCTCCCCACACTCAGAATTCCGGAACACGGCTGACTGTGTGGGGGAGGTTTAGGGCCGCCCTCCACGCAGCTGCCTGGTGTCACAGGTGTTCCCTGGCAGGGAGAAGTCCGCTAATTACCTCCCCTGTCCATGGGGAGGCACTAGATGCTACCTGCGTTTCCAGCCCAACCCCCGCCTTTCCCCGGCAGCCCGCAATGGGAGGGACTCGGGGAAGACACTCGAAGGGCTCCTAGGAGATCCCGGGTGCTGCAGACAGAAGACGGAACCTCCCCACACTCAGAATTCCGGAACACGGCTGACTGTGTGGGGGAGGTTCGGGGCCGCCCTCCACGCAGCTGCCTGGTGTCACAGGTGTTCCCTGGCAGGGAGAAGTCCGCTAATTACCTCCCCTGTCCATGGGGAGGCACTAGATGCTACCTGCGTTTCCAGCCCAACCCCCTCCTTTCCCCGGCAGCCCGCAAGGGAGGGACTCTGGGAAGACACTCGAAGGGCTCCTAGGAGATCCCGGGTGCTGCAGACAGAAGACGGAACCTCCCCACACTCAGAATTCCGGAACACGGCTGACTGTGTGGGGGAGGTTCGGGGCCGCCCTCCACGCAGCTGCCTGGTGTCACAGGTGTTCCCTGGCAGGGAGAAGTCCGCTAATTACCTCCCCTGTCCATGGGGAGGCACTAGATGCTACCTGCGTTTCCAGCCCAACCCCCTCCTTTCCCCGGCAGCCCGCACTGGGAGGGACTCGGGGAAGACACTCGAAGGGCTCCTAGGAGATCCCGGGTGCTGCAGACAGAAGACGGAACCTCCCCACACTCAGAATTCCGGAACACGGCTGACTGTGTGGGGGAGGTTCGGGGCCGCCCTCCACGCAGCTGCCTGGTGTCACAGGTGTTCCCTGGCAGGGGGAAGTCCGCTAATTACCTCCCCTGTCCATGGGGAGGCACTAGATGCTACCTGCGTTTCCAGCCCAACCCCCGCCTTTCCCCGGCAGCCCGCAATGGGAGGGACTCGGGGAAGACACTCGAAGGGCTCCTAGGAGATCCCGGGTGCTGCAGACAGAAGACGGAACCTCCCCACACTCAGAATTCCGGAACACGGCTGACTGTGTGGGGAGGTTTAGGGCCGCCCTCCACGCAGCTGCCTGGTGTCACAGGTGTTCCCTGGCAGGGAGAAGTCCGCTAATTACCTCCCCTGTCCATGGGGAGGCACTAGATGCTACCTGCGTTTCCAGCCCAACCCCCTCCTTTCCCCGGCAGCCCGCACTGGGAGGGACTCGGGGAAGACACTCGAAGGGCTCCTAGGAGATCCCGGGTGCTGCAGACAGAAGACGGAACCTCCCCACACTCAGAATTCCGGAACACGGCTGACTGTGTGGGGGAGGTTCGGGGCCGCCCTCCACGCAGCTGCCTGGTGTCACAGGTGTTCCCTGGCAGGGAGAAGTCCGCTAATTACCTCCCCTGTCCATGGGGAGGCACTAGATGCTACCTGCGTTTCCAGCCCAACCCCCTCCTTTCCCCGGCAGCCCGCACTGGGAGGGACTCGGGGAAGACACTCGAAGGGCTCCTAGGAGATCCCGGGTGCTGCAGACAGAAGACGGAACCTCCCCACACTCAGAATTCCGGAACACGGCTGACTGTGTGGGTGAGGTTTAGGGCCGCCCTCCACGCAGCTGCCTGGTGTCACAGGTGTTCCCTGGCAGGGAGAAGTCCGCTAATTACCTCCCCTGTCCATGGGGAGGCACTAGATGCTACCTGCGTTTCCAGCACAACCCCCTCCTTTCCCCGGCAGCCCGCAAAGGGAGGGACTCTGGGAAGACACTCGAAGGGCTCCTAGGAGATCCCGGGTGCTGCAGACAGAAGACGGAACCTCCCCACACTCAGAATTCCGGAACACGGCTGACTGTGTGGGGGAGGTTCGGGGCCGCCCTCCACGCAGCTGCCTGGTGTCACAGGTGTTCCCTGGCAGGGAGAAGTCCGCTAATTACCTCCCCTGTCCATGGGGAGGCACTAGATGCTACCTGCGTTTCCAGCACAACCCCCTCCTTTCCCCGGCAGCCCGCAAAGGGAGGGACTCTGGGAAGACACTCGAAGGGCTCCTAGGAGATCCCGGGTGCTGCAGACAGAAGACGGAACCTCCCCACACTCAGAATTCCGGAACACGGCTGACTTTGTGGGGGAGGTTCGGGGCCGCCCTCCACGCAGCTGCCTGGTGTCACAGGTGTTCCCTGGCAGGGAGAAGTCCGCTAAATACCTCCCCTGTCCATGGGGAGGCACTAGATGCTACCTGCTTTTCCAGCACAACCCCCTCCTTTCCCCGGCAGCCCGCAAAGGGAGGGACTCTGGGAAGACACTCGAAGGGCTCCTAGGAGATCCCGGGTGCTGCAGACAGAAGACGGAACCTCCCCACACTCAGAATTCCGGAACACGGCTGACTGTGTGGGGGAGGTTTAGGGCCGCCCTCCACGCAGCTGCCTGGTGTCACAGGTGTTCCCTGGCAGGGAGAAGTCCGCTAATTACCTCCCCTGTCCATGGGGAGGCACTAGATGCTACCTGCGTTTCCAGCCCAACCCCCGCCTTTCCTCGGCAGCCCGCACTGGGAGGGACTCGGGGAAGACACTCGAAGGGCTCCTAGGAGATCCCGGGTGCTGCAGACAGAAGACGGAACCTCCCCACACTCAGAATTCCGGAACACGGCTGACTGTGTGGGGGAGGTTCGGGGCCGCCCTCCACGCAGCTGCCTGGTGTCACAGGTGTTCCCTGGCAGGGAGAAGTCCGCTAATTACCTCCCCTGTCCATGGGGAGGCACAAGATGCTACCTGCTTTTCCAGCCCAACCCCCGCATTTCCCCGGCAGCCCGCAAAGGGAGGGACTCTGGGAAGACACTCGAAGGGCTCCTAGGAGATCCCGGGTGCTGCAGACAGAAGACGGAACCTCCCCACACTCAGAATTCCGGAACACGGCTGACTTTGTGGGGGAGGTTCGGGGCCGCCCTCCACGCAGCTGCCTGGTGTCACAGGTGTTCCCTGGCAGGGAGAAGTCCGCTAAATACCTCCCCTGTCCATGGGGAGGCACTAGATGCTACCTGCGTTTCCAGCACAACCCCCTCCTTTCCCCGGCAGCCCGCAAAGGGAGGGACTCTGGGAAGACACTCGAAGGGCTCCTAGGAGATCCCGGGTGCTGCAGACAGAAGACGGAACCTCCCCACACTCAGAATTCCGGAACACGGCTGACTGTGTGGGGGAGGTTCGGGGCCGCCCTCCACGCAGCTGCCTGGTGTCACAGGTGTTCCCTGGCAGGGAGAAGTCCGCTAATTACCTCCCCTGTCCATGGGGAGGCACTAGATGCTACCTGCGTTTCCAGCCCAACCCCCGCCTTTCCCCGGCAGCCCGCACTGGGAGGGACTCGGGGAAGACACTCGAAGGGCTCCTAGGAGATCCCGGGTGCTGCAGACAGAAGACGGAACCTCCCCACACTCAGAATTCCGGAACACGGCTGACTGTGTGGGGGAGGTTCGGGGCCGCCCTCCACGCAGCTGCCTGGTGTCACAGGTGTTCCCTGGCAGGGGAAGTCCGCTAATTACCTCCCCTGTCCATGGGGAGGCACTAGATGCTACCTGCGTTTCCAGCCCAACCCCCTCCTTTCCCCGGCAGCCCGCAATGGGAGGGACTCTGGGAAGACACTCGAAGGGCTCCTAGGAGATCCCGGGTGCTGCAGACAGAAGACGGAACCTCCCCACACTCAGAATTCCGGAACACGGCTGACTGTGTGGGGGAGGTTCGGGGCCGCCCTCCACGCAGCTGCCTGGTGTCACAGGTGTTCCCTGGCAGGGAGAAGTCCGCTAATTACCTCCCCTGTCCATGGGGAGGCACTAGATGCTACCTGCGTTTCCAGCACAACCCCCTCCTTTCCCCGGCAGCCCGCACAGGGAGGGACTCTGGGAAGACACTCGAAGGGCTCCTAGGAGATCCCGGGTGCTGCAGACAGAAGACGGAACCTCCCCACACTCAGAATTCCGGAACACGGCTGACTGTGTGGGGGAGGTTCGGGGCCGCCCTCCACGCAGCTGCCTGGTGTCACAGGTGTTCCCTGGCAGGGAGAAGTCCGCTAATTACCTCCCCTGTCCATGGGGAGGCACTAGATGCTACCTGCGTTTCCAGCCCAACCCCCTCCTTTCCTCGGCAGCCCGCACTGGGACGGGACTCGGGGAAGACACTCGAAGGGCTCCTAGGAGATCCCGGGTGCTGCAGACAGAAGACGGAACCTCCCCACACTCAGAATTCCGGAACACGGCTGACTGTGTGGGGGAGGTTTAGGGGCCGCCCTCCACGCAGCTGCCTGGTGTCACAGGTGTTCCCTGGCAGGGAGAAGTCCGCTAATTACCTCCCCTGTCCATGGGGAGGCACTAGATGCTACCTGCTTTTCCAGCCCAACCCCCTCCTTTCCCCGGCAGCCCGCACAGGGAGGGACTCTGGGGAAGACACTCGAAGGGCTCCTAGGAGATCCCGGGTGCTGCAGACAGAAGACGGAACCTCCCCACACTCAGAATTCCGGAACACGGCTGACTGTGTGGGGGAGGTTCGGGGCCGCCCTCCACGCAGCTGCCTGGTGTCACAGGTGTTCCCTGGCAGGGAGAAGTCCGCTAATTACCTCCCCTGTCCATGGGGAGGCACTAGATGCTACCTGCGTTTCCAGCCCAACCCCCGCCTTTCCCCGGCAGCCCGCACAGGGAGGGACTCTGGGAAGACACTCGAAGGGCTCCTAGGAGATCCCGGGTGCTGCAGACAGAAGACGGAACCTCCCCACACTCAGAATTCCGGAACACGGCTGACTGTGTGGGGGAGGTTCGGGGCCGCCCTCCACGCAGCTGCCTGGTGTAACAGGTGTTCCCTGGCAGGGGGAAGTCCGCTAATTTCCTCCCCTGTCCATGGGGAGGCACTAGATGCTACCTGCGTTTCCAGCCCAACCCCCGCCTTTCCCCGGCAGCCCGCACTGGGAGGGACTCGGGGAAGACACTCGAAGGGCTCCTAGGAGATCCCGGGTGCTGCAGACAGAAGACGGAACCTCCCCACACTCAGAATTCCGGAACACGGCTGACTGTGTGGGTGAGGTTTCGGGCCGCCCTCCACGCAGCTGCCTGGTGTCACAGGTGTTCCCTGGCAGGGGGAAGTCCGCTAATTACCTCCCCTGTCCATGGGGAGGCACTAGATGCTACCTGCGTTTCCAGCCCAACCCCCGCCTTTCCCCGGCAGCCCGCACTGGGAGGGACTCGGGGAAGACACTCGAAGGGCTCCTAGGAGATCCCGGGTGCTGCAGACAGAAGACGGAACCTCCCCACACTCAGAATTCCGGAACACGGCTGACTGTGTGGGGGAGGTTCGGGGCCGCCCTCCACGCAGCTGCCTGGTGTCACAGGTGTTCCCTGGCAGGGAGAAGTCCGCTAATTACCTCCCCTGTCCATGGGGAGGCACTAGATGCTACCTGCGTTTCCAGCCCAACCCCCTCCTTTCCCCGGCAGCCCGCACTGGGAGGGACTCGGGGAAGACAATCGAAGGGCTCCTAGGAGATCCCGGGTGCTGCAGACAGAAGACGGAACCTCCCCACACTCAGAATTCCGGAACACGGCTGACTGTGTGGGTGAGGTTCGGGGCCGCCCTCCACGCAGCTGCCTGGTGTCACAGGTGTTCCCTGGCAGGGGGAAGTCCGCTAATTACCTCCCCTGTCCATGGGGAGGCACTAGATGCTACCTGCGTTTCCAGCCCAACCCCCTCCTTTCCCCGGCAGCCCGCACAGGGAGGGACTCTGGGGAAGACACTCGAAGGGCTCCTAGGAGATCCCGGGTGCTGCAGACAGAAGACGGAACCTCCCCACACTCAGAATTCCGGAACACGGCTGACTGTGTGGGGGAGGTTTCGGGCCGCCCTCCACGCAGCTGCCTGGTGTCACAGGTGTTCCCTGGCAGGGAGAAGTCCGCTAATTACCTCCCCTGTCCATGGGGAGGCACTAGATGCTACCTGCGTTTCCAGCCCAACCCCCGCCTTTCCCCGGCAGCCCGCACTGGGAGGGACTCGGGGAAGACACTCGAAGGGCTCCTAGGAGATCCCGGGTGCTGCAGACAGAAGACGGAACCTCCCCACACTCAGAATTCCGGAACACGGCTGACTGTGTGGGGGAGGTTCGGGGCCGCCCTCCACGCAGCTGCCTGGTGTCACAGGTGTTCCCTGGCAGGGAGAAGTCCGCTAATTACCTCCCCTGTCCATGGGGAGGCACTAGATGCTACCTGCGTTTCCAGCCCAACCCCCTCCTTTCCCCGGCAGCCCGCAAGGGAGGGACTCTGGGAAGACACTCGAAGGGCTCCTAGGAGATCCCGGGTGCTGCAGACAGAAGACGGAACCTCCCCACACTCAGAATTCCGGAACACGGCTGACTGTGTGGGGAGGTTCGGGGCCGCCCTCCACGCAGCTGCCTGGTGTCACAGGTGTTCCCTGGCAGGGAGAAGTCCGCTAATTACCTCCCCTGTCCATGGGGAGGCACTAGATGCTACCTGCGTTTCCAGCCCAACCCCCTCCTTTCCCCGGCAGCCCGCAAAGGGAGGGACTCGGGGAAGACACTCGAAGGGCTCCTAGGAGATCCCGGGTGCTGCAGACAGAAGACGGAACCTCCCCACACTCAGAATTCCGGAACACGGCTGACTGTGTGGGGGAGGTTCGGGCCGCCCTCCACGCAGCTGCCTGGTGTCACAGGTGTTCCCTGGCAGGGAGAAGTCCGCTAATTACCTCCCCTGTCCATGGGGAGGCACTAGATGCTACCTGCGTTTCCAGCCCAACCCCCTCCTTTCCTCGGCAGCCCGCACTGGGAGGGACTCGGGGAAGACACTCGAAGGGCTCCTAGGAGATCCCGGGTGCTGCAGACAGAAGACGGAACCTCCCCACACTCAGAATCCCGGAACACGTCTGACTGTGTGGGTGAGGTTTCGGGCCGCCCTCCACGCAGCTGCCTGGTGTCACAGGTGTTCCCTGGCAGGGAGAAGTCCGCTAATTACCTCCCCTGTCCATGGGGAGGCACTAGATGCTACCTGCTTTTCCAGCCCAACCCCCTCCTTTCCCCGGCAGCCCGCACTGGGAGGGACTGGGGAAGACACTCGAAGGGCTCCTAGGAGATCCCGGGTGCTGCAGACAAAGACGGAACCTCCCCACACTCAGAATCCGGAACACGTCTGACTGTGTGGGTGAGGTTTCGGGGCCGCCCTCCACGCAGCTGCCTGGTGTCACAGGTGTTCCCTGGCAGGGGGAAGTCCGCTAATTACCTCCCCTGTCCATGGGGAGGCACTAGATGCTACCTGCGTTTCCAGCCCAACCCCCGCCTTTCCCCGGCAGCCCGCACTGGGAGGGACTCTGGGGAAGACACTCGAAGGGCTCCTAGGAGATCCCGGGTGCTGCAGACAGAAGACGGAACCTCCCCACACTCAGAATTCCGGAACACGGCTGACTGTGTGGGGGAGGTTCGGGGCCGCCCTCCACGCAGCTGCCTGGTGTCACAGGTGTTCCCTGGCAGGGAGAAGTCCGCTAATTACCTCCCCTGTCCATGGGGAGGCACTAGATGCTACCTGCGTTTCCAGCCCAACCCCCGCCTTTCCCCGGCAGCCCGCAATGGGAGGGACTCTGGGGAAGACACTCGAAGGGCTCCTAGGAGATCCCGGGTGCTGCAGACAGAAGACGGAACCTCCCCACACTCAGAATTCCGGAACACGGCTGACTGTGTGGGGGAGGTTCGGGGCCGCCCTCCACGCAGCTGCCTGGTGTCACAGGTGTTCCCTGGCAGGGAGAAGTCCGCTAAATTACCTCCCCTGTCCATGGGGAGGCACTAGATGCTACCTGCGTTTCCAGCCCAACCCCCTCCTTTCCCCGGCAGCCCGCACTGGGAGGGACTCTGGGAAGACACTCGAAGGGCTCCTAGGAGATCCCGGGTGCTGCAGACAGAAGACGGAACCTCCCCACACTCAGAATTCCGGAACACGGCTGACTGTGTGGGGGAGGTTCGGGGCCGCCCTCCACGCAGCTGCCTGGTGTCACAGGTGTTCCCTGGCAGGGGAAGTCCGCTAATTACCTCCCCTGTCCATGGGGAGGCACTAGATGCTACCTGCGTTTCCAGCCCAACCCCCTCCTTTCCCCGGCAGCCCGCACTGGGAGGGACTCGGGGAAGACACTCGAAGGGCTCCTAGGAGATCCCGGGTGCTGCAGACAGAAGACGGAACCTCCCCACACTCAGAATTCCGGAACACGGCTGACTGTGTGGGTGAGGTTTAGGGCCGCCCTCCACGCAGCTGCCTGGTGTCACAGGTGTTCCCTGGCAGGGAGAAGTCCACTAAATACCTCCCCTGTCCATGGGGAGGCACTAGATGCTACCTGCTTTTCCAGCACAACCCCCTCCTTTCCCGGCAGCCCGCACTGGGAGGGACTCGGGGAAGACACTCGAAGGGCTCCTAGGAGATCCCGGGTGCTGCAGACAGAAGACGGAACCTCCCCACACTCAGAATTCCGGAACACGGCTGACTGTGTGGGGGAGGTTCGGGGCCGCCCTCCACGCAGCTGCCTGGTGTCACAGGTGTTCCCTGGCAGGGGGAAGTCCGCTAATTACCTCCCTTGTCCATGGGGAGGCACTAGATGCTACCTGCTTTTCCAGCCCAACCCCCGCCTTTCCCCGGCAGCCCGCACTGGGAGGGACTAGGGGAAGACACTCGAAGGGCTCCTAGGAGATCCCGGGTGCTGCAGACAGAAGACGGAACCTCCCCACACTCAGAATTCCGGAACACGGCTGACTGTGTTGGGGAGGTTCGGGGCCGCCCTCCACGCAGCTGCCTGGTGTCACAGGTGTTCCCTGGCAGGGGAAGTCCGCTAATTACCTCCCCTGTCCATGGGGAGGCACTAGATGCTACCTGCGTTTCCAGCACAACCCCCTCCTTTCCCCGGCAGCCCGCACAGGGAGGGACTCTGGGAAGACACTCGAAGGGCTCCTAGGAGATCCCGGGTGCTGCAGACAGAAGACGGAACCTCCCCACACTCAGAATTCCGGAACACGAGTGACTGTGTGGGTGAGGTTTAGGGCCGCCCTCCACGCAGCTTCCTGGTGTCACAGGTGTTCCCTGGTAGGGGGAAGTCCGCTAATTACCTCCCCTGTCCATGGGGAGGCACTAGATGCTACCTGCGTTTCCAGCCCAACCCCCGCCTTTCCCCGGCAGCCCGCAGTTGGAGGGACTGGGGGAAGACACTCGAAGGCTCCTAGGGAGATCCCGGGTGCTGCAGACAGAAGACGGAACCTCCCCACACTCAGAATTCCGGAACACGTGCTGACTGTGTGGGGAGGTTAGGGGCCCGCCCTCCACGCAGCTGCCTGGTGTCACAGGTGTTCCCTGGCAGGGGGAAGTCCGCTAATTACCTCCCCTGTCCATGGGGAGGCACAGATGCTACCTGCTTTTCCAGCCAACCCCCGCCATTCCCCGGCAGCCCGCACAGGGAGGGACTGGGGAAGACACTCGAAGGGCTCCTAGGAGATCCCGGGTGCTGCAGACAGAAGACGGAACCTCCCCACACTCAGAATTCCGGAACACGGCTGACTGTGTGGGGGAGGTTCGGGGCCGCCCTCCACGCAGCTGCCTGGTGTCACAGGTGTTCCCTGGCAGGGAGAAGTCCGCTAATTACCTCCCCTGTCCATGGGGAGGCACTAGATGCTACCTGCGTTTCCAGCCCAACCCCCTCCTTTCCTCGGCAGCCCGCACTGGGACGGACTGGGGGAAGACACTCGAAGGGCTCCTAGGAGATCCCGGGTGCTGCAGACAAAAGACGGATCCTCCCCACACTCAGAATCCCGGAACACGTCTGACTGTGTGGGTGAGGTTTAGGGCCGCCCTCCACGCAGCTGCCTGGTGTCACAGGTGTTCCCTTGCAGGGGGAAGTCCGCTTATTACCTCCCTTGTCCATGGGGAGGCACAAGATTCTACCTGCTTTTCCAGCCCAACCCCCGCCTTTCTCCGGCTGCCAGCACAGGGAGGGACTGGGGGAGGACACTCGAAGGGCTCCTAGGAGATCCCGGGTGCTGCAGACAAAAGACGGAACCTCCCCACACTCAGAATCCCGGAACACGGCTGACTGTGTGGGGGAGGTTCGGGGCCGCCCTCCACGCAGCTGTCTGGTGGCACAGGTGTTCCCTGGCAGGGGGAAGTCCGCTAATTACCTCCCTTGTCAATGGGGAGGCACAAGACGCTACCGACTTTTCCAGCCCAACCCCCGCAATTCCCCGGCAGCCCGCACAGGGAGGGACTGGGGGAAGACACTCGAAAGGCTCCTAGGGGAACCCGGGTGCTGCAGACAGAAGACGGAACCTCCCCACACTCAGAATTCCGGAACACGTGTGACTGTGTGAGTGAGGTTTAGGGCCGCACTCCACGCAGCTTCCTGGTGTCACAGGTGTTCCCTGGCAGGGGGAAGTCCGCTAATTACCTCCCTTGTTTCATGGGGAGGCACAAGATGCTACCTGCTTTCCAGGTCAACCCCAGCCGTTCCCGGCAGCCCGCACAGGGAGGACTGGGGGGAAGACACTTGAAAGGCTCCTAGGAGAACCCGGGTGTTGCCAGACAGAAGACGGAACCTCCCCACAATAGGAATTCCCAGAACA
>NC_045727.1:77221-108294 GCF_009834535.1 Camelus ferus
GAGAATTGGAACAGGGCTGATGGGTGGTGGACGAGGAGGGGACAGGAATATTTTGGGAATCTCCAAAGCACAGACACAGACAGACATTGGGGCTGCAAGCTGCTCCCATGGTGTGGCCCCACCTTCCTTTCCTGCTGAGTCCTGCCCCTTCCTTTCCTGCAGTCTGGAGCTCCAGCCACATGAGCGTTCCTTCTGTGTGGCCCATGTGATCCCCACCACCTGACCTTTGCCTCTGCAGTCCCCGCCACCCGACAGCCCCACCCACTCCTACGTCCACCTCCAGCTCTGGAAAAACCACCCAATGTTCCAGACCCAGGTAATGCGACCTTCTCCTCACTCCCTCTTGAGACCCCCTCCAGTTGATGTGCTGCCCCTTTCCCAGCTCCTAGAGAAACTGCACAGCCATGAGCACTGGGTTCTGGAATCAGACTTCCAGGATTCAGATCCCAGCTCTTGCATGCATGATCTCGGGCAAATCATGTCCTTTCTCTGAGCCTCAGCATTCCTATCCATAAAATGGGTGATGTTAGTATTAGTATTTGATTTAGATATAATATTGCCTCACAGGCATAAGACAGTATTTCTTAGCAATATTTTTGGATCTGTCTCTAAGGCAAAAGAAATAAAAGGAAAAATAAACAAATGGGACCCAATTCTCTTGCTTTTGCACAGCAAGAGAAACTGTCAACAAAACCAGAAGACAACCAACGGAACGAGAGAAAATATTCGCAAATGATATGGTCGATAAGGGGTTAATAGCCAAACTACATATAAAAAGCTCCGACAACTCAATATAAAGTGTTAAATACAAGAGCAGCCACGTGGTGCATGCTTTATGCATCTGTTTCACATAAGAGCAAGCAGCATTTATTTATAAAGCGCTCACTGTGTGCCTGGCACCGTGCTTAGGGGGTTTATCTCATCAAATTGTCATGTTAAGTTGGAGAAATGGGTACAATTACTGTCCCCATTTTGTGGACGAGGAAACTGCATCTCGGTGAGATTAAATGACTTCCCAAGGGCACAAGGTTTTTCAAACGGCGGGGCAGGGATTCAAACCCATGACTATCTGCCCTGCACCGAGCCTGGCACACAGTAGTTTCATTCATTCATTCAACTGACGCCTACAGACGCTTCCCACAAGCTGGGTGGGTGCTTTACTTACACGAGCCCAAAGACTGACAAAAACAGAGGTATCATTGCTACTATTTCCATTTTTCCAACATCCCAGCACTCCTGGCACCTCTTAGTTCCCTCTCTCTGCCACACATCGGTTCCCAAAGAAGAATCATAGTCACAAAAAGAAACGTCCAAGCTGAAATACGACTCCAACAGTGTGACATTCTAGAAAAGGTAAAACTATGGAGACAATAAAAAGACTGGTGGTTGTCAGGGGTCGGGGGCAGGGAGGGATGAACAGGCAGCGCACAGAAGACGGTTAGGGCAGTGAAAGTGTTCCCTGTGCTACTATAATGATCGATCCATATGCATCTGTCAACACCCGGGATGCACAACATCAAGAATGAACCGTAATGTGAACTACGGACTTAGGGAGATAACGATGTGTCAAGGTTGGCTCATCCAATGTCACAAATGTCCCACTCTGGTGGGGGGCCCAGAGCGGGGGAGGCTGTGCATGCGTGTGGGTTGGCGTGTATAGGAAATCTCTATACTTCCCCCTTCATTTTTACTGTGAACCTAAAACTGATCTAAAAAAGCCATCTTTTAAAAAAAAATCCTTTTCTCACTCTGCCGCTCATTGGAGGATATTGGCAGGGGTCCAAGCTTTGGAGCTAAGGGTTTCCTCTCAAAGGGACTCACTGGTGCCCTCAGCCTGGGTGGCCTGCAGGGGGCTTTGGGGCTGCGGAGAGCAGGGGTCTGAAGGGGTCCGGCACTAGGACCGCAGCGACCACTGGGGCTGGATCAAAGCCGCACTTGCTGGGCTCCCTCTGACTCCCAGTTCCAGGACTGACCTGTCCCACCCTCCGGCCCACATCCTTCCACCCAGCCCTCCACATCCTCTCAGGTGAGGCAGCCAAAGCCGCGGGAGTGTCCTTCCACAGTCGCACCCAGTGACGGGAGTGAGCAGATAAAGAAATACATGATAAAGCGGTAGCCTGTGGATCTTTAGAGGGTTAGAAAACTCTCTCTCCAGTCCTGCCCTCTGAATCCCCTAAACGCAGCTGTGACACTTGCAGGAGAAGCAAATGCCTTTGGCCGGTGGTGGCAGCTGCCAGTCCAGCCCCAGTTAATCGTTTACTGATGTGCTATAAATAGGCACCAGGCATTGTTTCCTAAGAGCAGGAGGACCAGACTGGTCAGCCTGCCAATGCCTGGAAGCAGGGGTGTCCCTGGGCAGAGAGTGGGGTTCCCACCAACGGGCCCGTCATCGCTGCCAGGTACAGTTGCCCCTTAATAATGAGTCTCCCCAGTGATTCTGAGAGTGTTGACCTAAGGGTCTCTTGGCCACAAGGTCCCTCAGGTCAATACTCCCAGGCACAGCCGCTGATGGAGACGGAGGACTGCTCCCAGGGAAATTGGTCCGCGCGTCTCACATCCCCTGCCCACACCCTGGACCCCGGCCAGCTTTCTCCCGGGTGCTCTGCCCACTGCATGTGGCGGCTCCCCTGGCAACACGCCCCGTTTCTGCAGACCCACGGGCCTCAGGGACTACGGGAGGTACCTAGATTCTCTGGAAGGGTGCCCCAACTTTGGGCGCCTGAGCCGCTGCAGGCAAGTAAGAAACGGAATTCCCAGATGGTTGCTCAAAACACCCACAGAGGCAGCCAGAAAATGGACTGACCACCTCCAGCCAACCTTGGGAGGAGAGCGGTAGGATACTGTCTAAGGACTGGGTTAGCATCCTGGTTCTTAGCAGCTCTGTGACCTCGGCAAGTCACTTCACTTCCTCTGTGCTTCAATGCACTCATCTGTAAAATGGGATAATAAATAGGACCTACCCCTCTGAGGTCTCTTTTTTAAGCTTAAATATGTTAATGGATATAAAACACTTAGCACAACATGTAGAGCACAACAGGGCTTTCTGGAAACGCTCTTCCCCGCATTGTGGTATCACTAGCCCATGGGGGGTGGCTGAGTGCTTGCAACGTGGCTAGTGAGGTTGACAAACTAGATCTTTAAATTTAATTTAATTTTACTCCATTTAAATGTAAACAGGCACAGGTCACTAGTGGCCCACATTGGACAGTGCAGGTCTGGAATACAGTAGGTGCCCAATAAATGCTAACTATGATTAATTATTATTAGGGGTTATTATTGTTATTAGAAGGCTCAGTGGGTTAGAAAATCGGAGACACTGTTTCATTTCGGAGCACGCGGAGGTCAGGAAACTAGCTGTGTTCATCTTTGCACCTAGCACCTTGCAGGGCGGTTCTCTACCGTATTTGGGTACTTGGCTTGTGGATCCTTTGCAGGTACTGAGGATAACGGAGGATACTCTGTCTATACTGCAAGTACAAAGCGTTTGTACAATTTCAGGGTTTTGCATGCCCCTGAGTAGAGATCCCTGATCCGGCAGACACGTGGCACACAGTAGGTCCCCAGGCAGCACTTGGGATCACAGCCCAGCGTGGAACACCAGAGTGGCCACTTCCCTGTTAGGGGCTGAGCTCCAAACGCAGCGCCCTCAGGCTGTCGAGGTGCACGTCTGTGCCTTGCCGGCCTGGTTTCCATCTCCCCGTCTGGTCATTTCACCTTGACTCTCCTCTGGGTCCTCTCCCTTACTCTCCCAGCAAAGTGTGGAATCTCAGGGCTGATTCCACACTTCGCTGCCCGTCCAGGATTGACCAATCAGAGAAATCCATCCCACAGCGATGGGCGCAAAAGGAGCATGTGACCCACGCTGGTCTGATGAGATCTAATCCTAAGACTTCTGCTAAGAACCATGGGGAAGCAGAAGCTCTGCTTCTGTGGATGCCAAGCTGGCAGATTGTGCCCCAAGAGCAGCTGGGCAACATTCTACCTTCCCATAGAGAGAGACAGAGCATACAGCTAACACGGAGAAAAGCAGCACAGAGAGATGGAGAGAGACAGGGTCCTGACAACATCATTGGAACCCCTGGATACAGCTGTACCTGAATCTGCATCACTCCAAGATTCTCACATCCTTGAACCACTAAATCCATTTCTTAGCTTCTCTTTCCCTTTTAGCTTTATATTGATATATTTATTTACTGTTTTAACTATTTTGTTAGCAAGTTATTATCCAACTCGAAATGGATGGAGCTGGCAAAAATACTCTGCTCCGCTGCTTCTCAGCTGTGTGACCTTGGTCCAGTGTCTTGACTTCTCTGAGCTTCAAAATCCTCATCAGTAAAGACAAACGGCTATCTGTACCTACTCTATAGATAGACTACTTTGTGGATTAAATGAGACAGAGGAAAGCATTTAGAGCAGTATTTAATAAATGGCAGTGGTAAATGGCATTATGTTGTCAGTTTTTATGGCTGAACAGTATTCCATTGTATAAATATACCACATCTTCTTTATCCAGTCATCTGTTGATGGACATTTAGGCTGTTTCCATGTCTTGGCTATTGTAAATAGTAGTAAAGATGTTTTTATTTCTCAAAAAAAGAATAAAAAAGAAAAATGATAGCTGTTCTAATTCTAACTTTCCATTTTGACATAATTCACTAAACACAATTAGAGAAGAATTCATTGAAGGCCCAAAGTATCACCAAGTCTCTTGATCGCTTAGGGCTTCCATTATCTGACTTTTGTATGGAGGCTACTGCAAAAGGACCCGTTACTGCCCTTTACAAACACCCAGAACGTGAGTTCCTTAAAGATTCTGCAAAAGAAAAGCACAAAAATCTATTCCACACCTATCTTCTTGTACCACTAAGAGAAAGAAGGCTACACCACCTCCCATGGGAGCTCAGCCTCACCCAGGGGCGCACAGCGGGTAAGCCGCAGGGCCGGCAGGCCCACAAGGGTTATGACCTCCTGAGGCTGAGGGATGACCTCCACGGGGCCAAAGAGCATCCAGACCCAGAGGGAAGCTCCAACCTCCCACCCTGGGATGGATGCCGTCCGTCGAGACTCGGCCTTCCTGACTCCCACTCAAGGGCTCCATCCCTCTGGATCCCCCAAATACACCCCTTCCTGGTCTGGAGCACTGCTCCGGTGGCCACAGCAGCCCCCACCCCCTGGCCCCAGGCTTACCCAGGGAGAGCAAGATCCTACTCGGAGGGCGTCTGCAAGTTCACATGTGACCAGAAAGGATGGCAAAAATGTTCTCCTGTGAATGAGTTCTATCTCACTCTTCTCTGGGTGGGGCGAGCCCTGGGCCTGGTCCCTCCGTGAACGCTGTGATGGGGTAACAGCGCTGCTCTGCAGTGGGCGATACCTGTGCTGTCTGATACACGAGGAGGCTCAGGCCAGAGAAGCACCCCCAGCCGCACCACTGACCATCGCTGTGACCTTAGGGGAGTTACCTGTCATCTCTGTGCTTTGATCTCCTTCTCTTTAAGGGAGAATATTTTATCCACTTCATAGGGACATCGAGATAATTCTATGAGGTCATCCATATAAAATGCTCAGTACGTGTTGTCTAAAAACTACTTTATCCCATGAGAACGGCTTTAGTTGAGCCCTTGTTTTCCTTGAGTGAAGGCTCCCAAAGTCTTACCAGCTACTGAGTTTTATTAAGTCTTAAATACACACTTGGCAAATCCGGAGTAGAGGAAAACATGGGGAAGGCTTGGCTATTGTTAAGTGATGCCGGCCACATTAGATGGCTCGAGTTCTTAGGATTCCAGAGCTGCCCACCTGGCCCACTTAGAAACCAGGAGAATGAGACAGGGAGAAGGGACCAGTAGAGGCCGCGGCTGTTAGGGGCAGAGTTGGGATGAGGAGTTTGGCTGTCCCTCACCTCCCATGCTGGGCTTGCAACCAACAACTGCCCTCGGGCAGAAATGCCCTTTCCTACCTGCCACCAGCAGCAAATGCCACCACCCTCTCCCGGAGCCCCTCAGGAGGCTACCGCAGGGGGACCCAGCCAGACTGTGCGGGAGACATCGCTAAGCAGGGAAAGCCGTGCCCCTGGCTGTGCACCCTCCTCACATCAAACCCACGCCCATCAGTCCTCCAAGGCTCCTGAAGCAGCGCTGCAGACATCTGTAACCAGCATCAGAATGGACCGTGTGCAGTGTCAGCTGCATTATTCATGAGGATTTTCTGCGTCATAAGCCCGAAAACACGACACAGACGAACTGATGTAAGCCAACCCTGCAAGCATCAGAGAACCCCAAAATATCCCCCCCAGGACTTCTCCTTTCGTTCATTCGCTCGGCACTCATTTTCAGAACCTCCACTTGGCCCAGCAGGGTTTCCAGCCCAGGAACGGAACGCTCAGAAAGAGCAAGATAGGAGTTCCTTCTCTTGCTTAAAGACTGGGTATTCTCATTCGTCCCCTCCAGGTATTGCCCGTCCTGCAGCCACAACATAGGTGAGTTCATGCTCTGCCCTTTCCCATGCTCAAAATAGTCCCCCAAGGCTCCCCAGCTCACTCAGAGTAAAAGCCAAAGCTTCCCACTGAGGGCCACAAGCTGTGCACGATCGGCTTCCCGTTCCTCCTCTGACCCCACCTCCTCCTCCTCCATTCTTCACTCTGCTCCAGCCTCACTGGCCTCCTCGCTGTTACCCCACCCAAGGCCTTTGCATACGCTGGTCCCTCTGCCAGGAACACCTTCCCAGCAGGTGTCTGCCAGGCCGGTCTCTGCTCAGTGTCACTTGACTCAGTGTCAGAGAGGCCATCCCTGAATCTCCCGTCCGGAGGGCCCTTCCCACCACCCTCCACCACCTTTCCAGCTTCCTTTTCCTTATAGCACTGGTCACTTTTAATACACATTTACTGTTTCTCTGTCTGTCCCCCAGCTAGACCGTATGCTTCATGAGAGCCTGGGATGTGAGCAGGGAAACGTTGCTTTGGTCACTTTTCAATCCGCAGTTCCTGCAACCGTGCCTAGCACATGGCAGATACTCAATAAATATTTGTGGAAGGAAGTGTGAATGAAAAATATTGCCTGCCATCTCGGTAAACAAAGGATGCTGCGACCATCAAGTCATAAGCCACCACCACTGCCACCCCGGACAGTGAGCAGGGGGAACTCAGGATGGAGACAGGCAGGCAGCCGGGCCTCTGCTGCCACCCCCAATGGTGTCCCCTGAGGGAACTCAGGATGTGGAAGGACAGGACACTGGCCCTAGAGAGCTGGGTGCACATCAAAGGAATGACTTCAATGAGCCCAGACTTGTGCACCTTCTCACACGTAGAAAAGTGCTAATTCCCTACTTGACATATCTGGTTTTATTTTGTTTTTTAAAAATAATTTATTATTTTTAAAAACTTTAAAAATTTTTAATGCAGGCACTGGGGACTGAACCTGGGACCTCCTGCACACTAAGCATGTGCTCCACTGCTGAGCTATACCCTTCCCCCGGTTTTCTTTAATTAACAGTAATAGTTTCACGTTCTGACTACCTGGCCTTTGTTGCAAAAGCTCCTATATATCCTGGCCCCTCCCCTACCTCTTTGGCACAGTCTCCTAGAGCGATCTGAGAGGCCATTTCTTGTGCTTGAGTCCTCAGAAAATCCAACGAATAAACATAAAACTCTCAACTTACAGGATGTGCATTTTTTTTCAGTCGAGAGAAGGAAAGAAGGCAAGGCAAGAGGAAGTTTTCTTCCAAGAACTGGCAGAGAGCCCACTCTGGCACCTGCTGTCAGCTGGAACTTCCTGAAGTCCAGCTCCAAGAGCCTCCGCTGCTCATGCATTTTCTAGAACTCCCCACCTTCTGATGGGAGCCTGGAACTCACAGCCCTGCACTAGCCAGGGACTAAAGGACCTTTCCAGCCTCAGCCCTTCCCCTGCACAGTCTGACCCCAAGCTGCGCTTCCAGGGATCCTGCTAAGCTTGGAGCTCCCTATGCTCTGCTCTCCGTGACTTGGGGAACGTGCAGCCACCCTTTAGATCCTGACAAAGTGGGATGTGAATCCTGGCTTCCCCACAGACTCACTGTGTGACCTGAAAGCCAGCTGCTTAATATCTCTGTGCCTCCTGTTCCTCTTCTATGAAGTGAAGGAGGTGATTATTCTCTGTGTTAAGGCTGTCGTGAAGCGTGAAGGAGGTGGCATTTGGGGAGCACTGAGCAAAGCAGGGCCACCTGGGCTGGATACCTCTCTGTGGCGGGGACCATCCCACGCTCTGCAGGAAGCTGAGCAGCACCTGGTCTCCCACTAGGTGCCAGCAGCGCCCCCAGCTGTGACAACCAAACATGTCTCCAGACGTAGCCACATGTCCCCAGGGTTAGGGCTGCCAGATTTAGCAATATACACTTATTCTAAAAAAAAAAAAAAAATTATTCGCTGTTTATCTAAAATTTGGATTTAACTGTGGGACCTGTATGTTATCTGACAATCCTACCTGGGAGGCAAAATTGCCCCCCCTCGGTGAAAGAAAAATATTGCCTGCCGTATCAGTGAACAAAGGATGCTGTGGCCATCAAGTCACCAGCTCCTTCCTGGGAGGCAAAATTGTCCCCCCTCCTTCATTAAGGGCCACTGGGACGGAGTGACGCCACCACAGGGTCCCAGTAGTAACAGACTCCCTCCAACCTTCTTAGCATGCCCACCCCCTCCCCTAACACGGACCCCCTACTCAGGGGCTGGGAAGCTCAGCCGCTGTGGCGGCGGCTCTCCAGGACAGTTCTTACACCACCAGCTCCTGGGTGCAGAGAGGAGCACAGCTTCCTGTCCAGCACCCCCCTCACCCCACCTGCCTCCTTCCCAGGCCTCTCCTCCCGCCCACAAGCCTCTGCCTTCTCCCCTCCAATTAAGAGGCCTCCCAGGCCCAGCCTCCCAGGGGCAGGAAAACTAGGCAGTTAGTCACTTTGCTTCCCTTATCAACTCATGTCACGTGGCCCGCTCCTTTAATGGCAGTCGTCATGGCAACAGGAAGCCAGTCCCTGCTGCTCTGGGAACCAAAACAAAATTAAGGGGTGGAGGTGGGGAGGGGAAAGGAGGGGAGGGCAAAGCAAGCCAGGAAGGGGCCAAAATAGAGTCGGTGGATTTAACTGGAGGGAGTTATGCCGAGGCCACCCCGTTTACAGCTTTCCCTCGGATGGCGCTGGGGAGACAGAAAAACAAGACCCCTGCCTGCCCCGGAGAAGCTCGGGCTGACGCGATGGGTGCTTTCACATGGTTTATACTGACAGGTGAGTAATTTTCACCCTTAATATGAATAAACTGAACCCCAGACACTTGTGAATGTAAAACAGATGCTGGTCCAAGATTGTGCCACTGACGAGCAATCAATTTCACCTCTTTTCCCATTTTCCTCATGTCCTCCCCATTCCTTCCTCTTACTTTTAGGATAGAACCACATGCTCTGCCCCTCTCTGCAGGCCGCACTGCTCTCCTTTCTTGCTGAACTCCAGCCACTTCTGAGTCCTCCCATTCCTCAAGTGCATGGTGCTCCCTCCAGCCACCGTCTTTACATGTGCAGTTCCTTCTGCCAGAACAGCTTTACTCTGTCTCTTGCTACCTCCTATCTTCACCTAAAAAGCCTCCTCATCCTTCACTCGTCTTACATGTCACCTCCTCCGGGAAGTCTTCCTGAGCCACCTGCGTGCGGTTACATCTCTCCGTTAGGTGTTCTTGTGGTGCCAAGGGCCTCTCCTTCAGACCTCGGAAGACAGCCTGCAATTATCCTTTTAATTACACTTGGGATGTCTGTCAAGGTCTGTCCACTGTCCTGGAAGGTCAGCCCCCAGAGGGCAGGGCCCATCCTGTTCACCGCTGTATCCACAGATCCCAGCTAAGTGTCTGGGCCACAGATAATCCTCAGTAAATAAATGCACTGGGGTCTGAACCCAGCTCTGGCTGAGCCCAAAGCTCTTTCTTAACCCGCTGCATGGTGCTGGCTCTTCCTGGCTCCCCAAGTCAGCACCAGAGCTTCCAGCCCCAAAGCTTCTGCGGGCCTTTGTGGCTTCAGTGGCTCAGGCAAAGCTTGCAGACGTGCCTGGCTTATCTACAAAAGCCACTCCTTCCAGAAAGAAGGATGGGAGGTGCCTCTGGGCGAGGCTGCGACAGGCAGGGATGTGGCTCTGACCCCAGAGGGTGGAGAGAAGGAAGACCTGAGCTCACTCCCAGATTTCTAGGTAAAGAGCTCCCCTTCACCATTCCACTGGAGGTGCTCCCGCAGAGAGGTGGGCAGGAGGCGGAAAGAAGAGAAGAGGTCTGCTTTGTGGGGGGGGCATGGATTTGTCCCCATGCCCTTGGGGGACACCCATGCTGAACACGGAGCTCACGGACAGAAGACTGTTCCCCTTCACTGGTTCTGTGCCCTTGAAACATCACTCACTCTCTCAGGCCAGTTTTCTCATCTGTATGATGGAAATTATACTGCTCACAGCTGCCAAGACTGAGGCGCTGTGTCGATGTGGATGGGTATGTGTGTGACGTAGGGGGTAAGAACCTGGCTCCAACGTCAGACAGGGCTGGGGGTCACAAGGGGCTGGGGGTAAGTTCCTTCTGGGCTGTGTGCTCTCGAGGAACTCCTTCCTCTTCTCTAAGCCTGTTTCCTTGTCAGTACAATGGGGACAACCTCACTCACCTCATAAAATTACTGTGCACACAGGACACGGCACACAGCAGGCTCTGGGAAGTGGAAGCACCCGCCCCAAGAAATGCAACGTTTACTAACAGCCACCAACTCGCTACTGCTCGTCTGTCCTGCCTTCTGATTGTAGATGGGGGGCAATGGGCACTTGAGATCCTTTGCCCAAACTTGCAAGGTTCTGCCCCTGCCCACCGCCCCCTGCCCTGACCCCCGCAGGTACCAAGCAGGATGCCAAGAGGGTCCCTCTGACCAGGACATGGCCTTGGCCTCGAGCCACGCAGAAAGCTCATCCCAAGCCCCAAACTCAGCTGCTCCCAGGAGAGAGGATGCAGCCCCAGACCACTGGCCGCCCAGGGGAAAGTGTCCCCCACGGCCCGGCCAATACCCCAAGCTAGACTGGCATGGATGGGACCTCCAAGGACACTGGACCAATGCTTCCCTCTCCGGAAACTGAGTCTCTGAAAGGGGAAGGAAGTTTCCAGGGCACTGAGGGAGCTGGTGGCAGCACTGGGACCAAGGGCCCAGCCGGAAACCTGCCTGCCCAGAGGCAGGAAGCACGCACTCGAAGATGCCCGGCTCATATGCTCTTCTGCCTGTACCCCACCCGCCCCAGCTGAACCAGCCGACCACTTCCTTCAAAACGCAGCCACGCCAGGTAAAACCATCTGGGAAGCACATATTACAGCTAGGTTTGATTAAACAAATGAATAAAAAGACTGTAGGTTTTTAACCTGAAGGCTTTTGGTGGGGGTGGGGGTGTCTAGACACACTCTCCCCTCGTCATCAGAATGTGTAGGTTTTGGTGGAAAGAGAGTCTAGAAAGAGCTTTCTTTGGGTCCCCAGAGGGGTCTCTACAAGAGGCCTGAGCTGAAAAGTTCTGGGCCTCTCCGAGGAATTCCATGTATCCTGTCTCTTTATTCAGAAATGCTAGAATGTGCAACCCACCTGGAGCTGCTTTCTTAAAACAACAATAGAATATGTCACACACAGAGAAACACACACACACAGACACTCGCCCACGCTGCCTGACGGGGGAGGGGCAGCAACAGGTCTCAGCCTCCAGGCTGCCCTTGGTGGCTATCTGCCACCATGCGGGGAGGGGCTTCTTGGTGGTCAGCGCTGTCACCAGATACTGACACCCCCAACCGACACAGGATCAAGCCCGCCCCGAGGTCTGTGGCCACTCCTGGTCTGAGCACTCAAGATGCAGAGGTGATGCAAGCTTGGCAGCGATGGGGTCCCAGGTGGGGGGGGGTGATAGGAGGTGGGCGATACACACAGTGACACACACACTCACACACCCCACGTCACACACACAGTTGCAGCCTCACTCATTCACACAGATTCCTGCTTCACACACATCATGATCAGAAACACGAGAAACACAGACAAGACACACAGAGACATGGACACAGAGAGAGAGACGCTTAGATATCTCCAGGCAGAGACACAGACATTCTCAGAAACGCACTCACATGTCATCACCCACACAGGCATGTGCCTGCGCGTACACACGCAGCACACACGCACACACAGTCCTGGCATCCAAATGCTACCCCAGGCACCCACTGCCTTGGCGTCTCCCGCTCTGCAAGAAGCCATGAGCTATGAACTCTAAAGACTAGACTGGGCTCATGTCTCACCCCAGGGAGAGTGAAGGGTCAGAAGGGCAGCTGAACCCCGTCTGATTCTCACCCTCCTGCCAAGGTGGGGCGGGACTGGGGGTCAGAGGGCCCTGCCTGCCAGGGGCACTCGGGCACACGCCCACAAATGGAGTAACCCGCCGACCTGGGAGTCTCAGGGAGGGAGTCCCCTGGCTCCTGGGGGGTGGCTCCAAGGACTGAGAATTTAGGGGAGGGGGTTGGCGGGAGGCTTTATTTTCCTAAAGTGAATCTCCCTCCTCTTCTTTAAGTCTGGTCCTCCTGCTGCAGCCCCGTCCAGGACCCCAGGTGTTTGTCTCACCTTGGTGAGACCCACCCACCGGCTCCTCCACAAGAGGGGGTCCTACCTGGGCCTATCCAGGTGTGCCCCCCATCTGGAGGGCCCTCACGCTGCAGTCTCCCCTGCACACAGCAAAAAAACCATCCAGAGTCCCCCCCCATACCTGAGGCTCCCCCACCCCCAAACTCACCTGCCTCCAGCCCCGAGGGAGCCCCACCCCCGAGGTGGCCGCCCCTCCTTTGGAGATGCTTTCCCGCGGTGGCTGCGGCGGCCCCCCGCCCCCGGGGGTCGCCCCGCCGCCCCCCGCCCCCGCCCGGCACCCACCTCCTTCTTGACGGTGCGCAGCAGCCTCTGTCGGGTCTCTGCCTCTGTGGGGCGAGACGAGAGCGCGGCTGGTCAGCCGAGGGCCAGGGGCCGAGGGGCTGGGGGAACGCCCTCCCGCCGCCCCCGCCCCGCGCCCCCTTACCCGCCGGCCCCGAAGCCATGGCTGCGCGCGCTGCGATCCGAGTCCCCGGCGGCGGCGGCGGCGGCGGCGGCGGCGGCGGCGGCTGCGGCGGCGGCGCGGCGTCGGCGGCGGCGGCGGCGGCGCGCGCGGCGCGCGGCGGCTCCCGCTCTCTCCTCTGCGGCCGCTGGCGGGCGGGGCGAGCGCCGAGTGACGGCCCCGGCGCCCGACGTCAGCCCCGCACGGCCGCCCCGCCCCGCCGGGTCCCCGGAGGCCCCTCCCTGACGAATCACAGCGTCGCCGCCCCCCCCCCCTGGCCCCAGTATCCAGCCCGCGGACCTCCCTCCCAAGGGACCTCCCTCCCTCCATGCCCCGTACCACCTGTCCCACCTCCCCTTACAGGGACCGGAAGGACAGCGTCATTTATTCAACGTCTGCTGCGTGCCAGGCTCGCAAGTGGCCGGAGACGGTGTGGCTACTCATGACACGCTCGTAGCCTCAGTTTTCTCATTTTTAAAATGGGTGTAATATGATCACCTCATAGGAACAATATGAGACTTAAATGAGATAGTGAATGTAAAGCACTTTACACACACCCAGGGAAAAAGGCCAGCAACCATGAAAAACAGCTGTGCTACTGCTATTACCATTATGACCATTATTATTATTATCTTTATTACAGGCATACCTCGTTTAATTGGGTTCATTTTCTTGAACTTTGCAGACTAAAAAAAAAAATTGAAGGTTTGTAGCAACCTTGCATTAAGCAAGTCTATTGGTGTCATTTTCCCAGCAGCGTTTGCTCACTCTGTGTCTCTGTGTCACCTTTGGTAATTCTCGCACCATTTCAAACCCTCCACCAGCAGAAAGATCGAAACCTCCCTGAAGGCTTAGAGGGTGGTCAGCATTTTTAGCAGTAAAGTGTCCTTAAACGAAGGCATGTACCTTGTTTTTAGACATAGTGCTCTTTCACACTTAATGGACTACAGTATGGCGTAAACATAACTTTTACATGCACTGTGAAACCAAAAAACCTGTGACTTGCTTTATGCTGTGGTCTGGAACTGAACCTGTAATATTTCTGAGGTCTGCCTGTATTGTTAAGAGTGTTCAGAGATACACTGGTTCTCCATCCGGGAGAGGCTAGGCCTTAAGTGGTACCCTCCCCCCATATGAAGGTCATTGGGAGAGTGGGGTACTGCCAGGACCCCAGTAGGGGCCCTGTCAACCAGGACCTCCAGGGCTAAGCAGGCAATGCGTTCTTTGGGACCAAGGCTTGTTCTACTAAGATCCTGACTGTATCCACCCAGAAAGCACCTCAGATCTACAAATATTTATTGAGAACCTACTATGGGCCAGGTGACTGTACTGGGGATACTGATGCTAGCAAGACAGCCAAAACACCTGCCCTGGTGGGCTTGGGAGATAGACAAATGAATAAGCAGATGATATAGTATGGTGGAAGTTTCTGGAGAAGAATAAAGCTGACAGAGGAGACAGGGAGGGATTTGTATTTGAAGTAGGATAGCTGAGAAAGGCTGATACTGAGGAGGTGACATGTGAGCAAAGAGGAAAAGGAATAGGTTGCAGGGATTTCTGGAGGAAGAGCATTCCAGGGAATACAAGGAAACAGCATGTGCAAAGGCCCTGAGGTAGAAGTGTGCCCACTGAGTGCGATAAATATCCTGGAGACCAGTGCCGCTGGAATGGCATGAGACAGGAGGATGGTAGTGAGCCAAGGTCCTGTAAGGCCTTGAAGTCCATTTTAAGGATTTGCCTCCTTCCCCCAAGGGCCTCCCTGTATTGACACCCTCAGAGTATGCCCTCCCTCTGCAGCTGTGGATCCAGAGTCCCCTCATTTCCACTTGTCAGTGTCACCATAAGCCACAGAAGCTGCATTTGTCTAACTTGGGCAGAAAGGAAAAAACCGGAAGGATAATGGGAATTCCCAGAGTCCAAGAGCGGCTGGAGGACTCAGAAGTGGGACAAAACTGAGGCAGCTCTGGAAGGCCAGAGAGCCCCTTGGGAATGGTCAGCCGACAAAGACATTGTGGTTAGGGCTCTAGCACTCAGGTGATGAGAGTTCCATCTATTTAAGGCCCCGTCCCAGGGAAGGAGCATCTGATTGGCCTGGTGTGGGACACACAGCCTGCTCCTTGCTGGGGGAGGGGAGTCTCAATCACAGTCCTGCCACCCACCAGACTATCTCCAGTGCAGGTGTCTGGAATCCCCCAGGAGCTCAGAGAATGAGAAACAGTTGCTTGTTAGCCCCACCCCACCCCACCAATATATATATATATTGTGTATATATTGAGACATACTGAGCTAAGGACTTTCAGCTTTGCTTGAGGGACCTTACTAACATCCCCCCAACCCCCACCCCATTTTCATGTCATAGCGGAGAAGGCCAAGCCTAGAGAGGGCTTGTCTAAGCTCACACAGCCAGCGAACAGCAGTCACAGTTCTGCCCTCTGGGCCCAAGAGATAGATCCAGTGGTTCTCACCCTTGACTGCACCCCTACGTTAACTGGGGCACTTTAGAAAAGGAGGGTGCCCAAGCCTCACTCTGGGGAGACATTTCTCAAAACCAAAGTTTTCCCCTTCCCTGCCAAACCCTAAGCGTGGGAAAGTGACCTGTGTGGTCCTTCCTTGAAAACCTGGAGTTTTTCTTCCAAGATGAAGGACTTAGCGATGTTTGGTTTAATAGCAACAGGAAGACAAGCATGGATGGGAGCAGGACTTGCTGAGGTCTGTCTTGACTCTCTCCGTTGCAGTTGGACCACTCACCACTAGGGGCGCCATCACCTAAGATCGGCTGGGGAAGAGTTGAACTCTCCCTGAGGCCAGAGCAAGAAAACTTTCTTGGGTCCCAAAGCCTTCCCCAGGGTGTCAGAATTCCATCATGTGATCCATGCTCCCCAGGCTCTGCCTCATACCTGTGCTGCTGACCATTGGTGCAGCGGCCAGAACCGGTGAGAAAAGCTTGCTTCTCCGGCAGTGGCCCTTTAGCGCCCTCTATTGAGAAAGCTCCGCATCTTGCTCGGTACAAGTGGTAACAGGCTTGGGCAGTCCTGCCTAAGATGGAGGAGCCGCATTGCAGAATGAATTTGGAGCTGAGAGACAACACATTCAATACTGGTACAAAGCATGACCTCACAATTCATAATATAATCAAAATGATGATAATTGCTATATCTTATTGAGCACTTAAACGTGTCTGGCACTGTGCAATAAACTTACATTTCTCACTGAATTCACCGAACTTCACGATGTAGGTTCCTCTCATTACCTGCATTTTATAGTAAAGGCTCAGGGAAGTTAGATAGCTTAATCAAAGACCTGTAGCTAGATCATAAGAGAGGCTGGATTCAAACCAAAGCACTCTTAATCAACCAATACAGAGAAATCCTTCTTAGTATTGTGTTGGGTGCTGGGCAAAGGATGCTCCTAAGTGCACTGATGGTTAACTTTATGGGTCAACTTGAGTGGACCACAGAGCGCCCAGATACTTGGTGAGATATTATTCTGGGTGTGTCTGTGAGGCTGCTTCCAGGTCAGATTAATATCTGAGTAAAGCAGGTTGTGGCCGGGCTTCATCTAATTAATGGGGACCTGAATAGAACAAAGGAGGCTGAGTAGAGGGAACCCTTCCGGGCTGACTACCTGAGCTGGGACATCTGTCTTTTGTCGACTTCAGACTCAAACTGAAATCTTAGCCCCTCTTGGGTCTCAGGCCTTCAGACTTGGACTGGAGTTAACCACTAGCCCTCTGGGGTCTCCAGCTTGCGGACTACAGATCTGGGGATTTCTCAGCCTCCATTGTCCCATAAGTCAATTCCTTATAAGAAAGAAAGACAGACAGACAGAAAGAAGGAAAGCCTGTTGGTTCTGTTTCTCTACAGAACCCCTACTATTAGTTGCCACCTCACCATCCATCCATTCCCCTCTCCCTCTTCCTAATGAAACTGAATTCGTCCAGGCATCCACCCTCCTCCCTTTGGCCACATACCTTGGAGGAGGTGCCCCCTTTCCATCCTGGGTAGGTTCTGATTGGTCTAAGCCAATCATGGTGCACCTATTCCCTTTGCAAGTGATTGGTTTAGATGTGAGCATGTGACCCAGTTCTGACCAATAAGACACGAGGGAAGTCCACTAGGTACTTTCTGGGAAAGGTATTATTCTTGGAGAGAAACCCAGGGAACTACATAGCCCACTTCTCCTGGAAATTGGCACTTTGTGTGCTCCTGTCATTCATCTAACAACCTGAAGGCATGGTCAACGCAATAAGGTGAGCAGAGCCAGGAGAATCAGATAGAAATGGGGCCAGAGTGAGCCATCTCTGGAGCTCATGTTATTTGGAAAACACATTTCCTCATTGTGAAATCACTGACATAGAGTTTTCTCTTACTTGCAGTTGAAAACATCTTGGTGATACAATTATTCTATGTAATACATTCATCTGTTTCCATGAACATGAATAGAAAAGGAACTGACCCACTTTTTCACTTGAAAACGGAACATCTCTCTATGTGAATAAATATAGATCTAGATCATTCCAGGCACATGGAAGAGCAGGTGGAAAGCCCTGGGGTGGGAATGAGCATGCTTAGGCAAAGAAGACAAAGGATGCAGTGGAGACTGGAACACAGTGAGTGTTTAAGGCTCCTCCTGTCCATAACTTCCTAGAAACCCAGGAGAGTTTTGATTTGTCTCTTACCTTCTATTCCCACCTTCTATCCATCAGCAAGTATTTTTAATTTACTGTGGTAATAGCCACATAACACTCGCCATTCTAACCATTTTAAAGTGGACAATTCAGTGGCATTTAGTAAGTTCACAATGTCTTGAAACCCTCACCACTGTTTGGTTTCAGAACACTTCTCCTCAAAGGAAACCTTGTATCCATTAAGCACTCACTCCCCATTTCCCACTTTCGTCACCTTTGGCAATCACTAATCTGCTTTCTGTCCCTGTGAGTTTGCCTGTTCTGGAGATTTCATGTAAATGGACTGATACAACATGTTGCCTTTGTGTCCAGCTTCTGTGACATACCATTATATTTTGAGATTCATACATGCTGTAGCATGTATCAGTACTTCATTCCTTTTTATGGCTTAATAATATTTCATTGTATGGACATACCACTTTTGTTTATCCATTTATTAGCTGATGGATGTTTGGATTGTTCCCACCTTTTGGCTGTTGTGAATGGTGCCGCTATAAATAGTGCTGTACACTTTGGTGTACAAGTTTTTGTGTGGACAGATATCTTTATTTAACTTGGGTATCCACCCAGGAGAGTAATTGCTGGGTGCTATAGACTGAGTGTTTATGTTTCCCCAGACTTATATGTTGACACGTGATCCACAATGTGACAGTATTTGGAGATGAAGCTTTTGGGAAGTGATTAAGTCAGGAGGATGGCGTCCTCATGAATGGGATTAGTGCTCTTTCAAAGAAACCCTGGAGAACTCTCTTGCCCCTTCCACCATATGAAGACACAGCCAGAAGGTAGCCATCTATGAATCATGATGTGGGCTCTCACCAGACACTGAATCTGCCATCGCCTTGATCTTGGACTTTCTAGCCTTCTGAACCGTGAGAAACAAATTTCTGTTCTGACACAACAGTATAAACTAAGTATACTTCAATTTAAAAAGATTTTAAAAAAATAAATAAAAATAAATAAATTTTTGTTGTTTATAAGCCACTCAGGCGATGGTATTTCATTCTAACAGTCGAAACTAAGACATGGTCATATGGTCATATGGTCATTCTCTGTTTAACATTTTGAGGAACCTCCCCTATTTTCCATAGTGTCTGCAACATTTTGCATTCCTGCCACTAACATAAGAGGCTATCAATTTTCCCACATCCTTGCCAAAACCTATTTTCCTTTCTTAAGATTACAGTCATCCTAGTGGATGTGAAGTGGTATCTCACTGTGATTTTGAATTGCATTTCCCTGATGACTAATGATGTTGAACAGCTTTTTGTACGCTTGTGAGCCACTTGTGTAACTTCTTTGGAGAAGTTCTATTCCAGGCTTTTGCTCATTTTAAACCTGAATTATTTGTCTTCTTATTGGTGAGTTATACAAATGATGTATTTTGGATAGCAGACTCTGATTACATATACAGTTTGCAAATGTCTTCTTCCATTCTGCGTCTTTTCTCTTCTTGATAGTGGCCTATTGAGATAGCGCAAAAAAGTTTTACAGAGTCCAGTTTATGTGTTTTTTCTTTTGTTGCTTGTGCTTTTGTTGTCATATCTAAGCTATCATGTCCGAAACCAATGTTATGACTATTTGCCCCTATATTTTCTTCTAAGGGTTTTATAATTACAGCTCTTACATGTGTCTCCAATACATTTTGAGTTAATTTTATATACGGTGTGAGGTAAGGGTCCAACTTCATTTGCATGTGGATATCCAGTTGTTCTGGGACCATTTGTTCATTGAATGTTTCCCCCATTGGATGGTCTTGGCAGCCTCTTGAAAATCAATTGATCATAGACGTATGGGCTCATTTCTGGACCCTTCATTTTATTGAGTTGCTCTGTATAGCCATCCTCATTCCAGTACCTCCATTTTGGTAGCTGTAGGGAAGTGTGAATCTTTCCAATTTTGTTCTTTTTTTTCAAGACTGTTTTGGCTCTTTGGGAGCTCTTGAAGTTCCATATGAATTTTTGGATCAGTTTTTCCACTTCTGCAAAAATGGTGTTGGAATTTCCCTAAGGATTGCCTTGAATCTGTAGACCGTTTGGGGGAGCATTGCTGAAGTTTATAAAGCGGGTTCACAGTCCTCATGGATCCTCACATTGTCCTTGTGAGGCAAGTGTTACAATCAGTGTTTCCCACTCTACACACAAGGAAATGGAAGTCAATGAATTAGGGTAACAGAGCCCAAAGTCTGACTGCCAGGAGGCGGCAGATCCAGGGAGGGCATGAAAACAAAAGGAACAACACACGCAGGGCTCAGAGGTGACAACCAGTAAGATGTATTTGTCAAACTGCACATTCAGTAAATTGAGTGTCCGTGTGGGGAATATTGAGGTGGCTGAGAAAGCTCTGGGGTCCACTAAGGGAGGCAGCATCCCATAGTGGTTAAGACCACAGGCTCTGGTTGGACATACACACGACTGAACTTCAACTCAGCTACTCACCAGCTGTGTGACCTTGATCATATCCTTTAACCTTTCTGAACTTCACTTCCCACATTTATAAAACGAGGCAATAATGATCAATATAAACTTGTTGTGAGAATGCAGTGGATGCCAAGTGCTATTTTTGGCACGCAGAAGATGCTCAAGAAATAATGGTCTCTAGTCGGCAGACTTCAAAATCTGATTGGCTTAGCCTAGCCAATGAATTGATTCTATCCTGGGTCAGGTGAGCACGCCTGCTCCAGTCAGCTGTAGCCAGAGGGCTGAAGCTATTTGGCGTAAACATGGCTATGGAAGAATGAAGAGTATGCAGCTCATGGCATATGGCTATGCATGAGGCCAGAGTAGGTGGGAGAGAAAAGGGTTCCTCCCAGATGACCCATGAGGGCTCCAGGATGTCCCCGCTCAGGTGGTCCTGGTTCCTGTTTCACAGCCATTGCCCTCTGAACATCATTCCTTATTCTGTAAGCCTCAGTTTTCTCATCTGGAAAATGGGGGAGGTGTTCATTCTACTTGTCTATCTCCCAGTGCACCTGTGAGGATCAGAATCAAATGACATCGTGTTTGTGGAGACCTTGGTGTAAAAGCCACCTACGTACACAGGATCGTTAATTTACTGAGGAAGTTACTGAGCTGCCAACACAGATATTAGCCAAGGCTCTCGGGACAGAAAAGACACTCACTCTGAGTCACTTAAGTTGATGGGAAAATTTGGGGGGAATTTATAGAAAACAAGGGCAAGTGGAACAGCACCTCTGGCTGTGTGAGGGTCGATTTTCTCTTCCTGTGTGTGGCTCTTTTTTTCCTCTGCCG
Source organism: Camelus ferus (assembly GCF_009834535.1). Taxonomy (NCBI): domain Eukaryota; kingdom Metazoa; phylum Chordata; class Mammalia; order Artiodactyla; family Camelidae; genus Camelus; species Camelus ferus. Next base: position 98,228 of record NC_045727.1, read on the forward strand.
ATACGTCTCTCTGTCTTTACTGCTGTGTGGGAGGGAGACTTGCTGTGAACCGTGCACTCTTTCCAGCAGTGTGCTTGGAAAAATTGTTATGAACGTATGTTACCTTTTCACAAAATAGAAAATGCTAAAGATAATAATAAATATTATGGGGTGGGGGTCTCAGACGGAACCGGAAGCACCTACCTGTTCTGTGAATCTTGCCTCCTTGTGAATCTTGCCTCCTTGTGAATCTGCGCCTTCTCCAGGAAGCCCCGGTTTCTTCTTTTGGAGAGCGGGATCAGAACCCAAGGTCTGGGCACTAGAAGTCTCCCATCTGGCCTCATCCTGCCTCCTTTTCTCCACATTCCCTTCGAGGCTTTGGGTTTCCAGTGTCCTGCAGAAATGAGAGGGGGGTTTGTGTTAGAAACCTAGAGCTGAGCAGTAGCAGGGTCTGGGATGCAGGAACCCAAGCCCAAGCTGCTTCTTAAGCAAACTATTCTTTCAGGTCAGCTTTTGCTTCCTAGACTCTAGGAGTGTGGCTCCTGAACCAGAGGAAATTGAGCTGCTTGATGGCCGGCTTGTTCTCTGTCCAACAAAGTCCTGGGCAGGTGATGAGGGGACCTAATGGCAAGGCTGCTCCTTGCTGTACCCCCGGCAGAAGCACAGCCACCAGGACTAAAGGCAGGAGGCTACATCTAAGCACAGCCTTGTTTTGGTGTCACCAGGCCCTCTACTTGCGACAAGGGGGCTCTACCTGGTGGCGCCTCTGGGTTCTGACTTCAGGGAGGGGCAGCCATGTCTGCAAACTCGGGGTAATTCTTAGTGCTGTGTCCCGTGGTCACCATGGGGGTGCTTGGGCGAGGGGGGCCCCAGGTGTTCAGGCCCACGCTTCCCCCCATAGCAATTTGTGGTGCTTGGGACCCTACTCATTTCTGCTGTAATAGTGAGTGCTACAAAGGGGCAGCTCAGATCTGGGGAAAGAAAACCCTACAAGAAGTACCATCACATACTCAAGAATCTCATCACCAGAGGACCCACGTCATTGACAGTTGGATGTACTGCCTTAATGGCTTATTTCCAGGGAAGCCCCCCTCACTCTGCCCCACTATTCACAGGAAAGAGGGAGTCCTTAAGAATTCTTGGGCTGAAAGTGTTCTCTGAACAACTTAATTTTGAAGCGCAAAAGACAGTTTGGGGAAGATACGTGGGCCTCAAAAGATCTCAATTAATATGGGATTTGAAGGCTCAAAGAGGTGACCCTATGAAATCAGGAAAACAAATGGTAAGGAAATTAAACTCAGATTGAGCAATTATTCCTGGGAAGACAACCTTCCACTCGCATGTGCACGTGGCGGTGTGTAAAAGCGGACTTACGGCTATTTAAAAGAGGGATCCCACAGTGATACTGTGGCGGTCACAAACCTCCACCTACAGTATTAATTTTTTAAATGTCCTCATGCCCCAAGAATGCTTCACTGTGGTTTGTCACACACTTCCTGATTCCAAAAGCTTTGTCTGTCTTTCCATATAGATGGAAGAGAAGGCGCTTGGCCCTGGAAAACTGGATTTTAAAAAAAGATTTAAAAACTGTTTTGCACGTGAGAAAAAAAAAAAAAACCCTCCATGGATATTAGAGACAATTGTAAAGAATTTGAATAAAAGGAATTTTACGTAGGCTAATTGATCACTGTCATTATCAAGAGAGACAACAGCGCCACCTAATGGCTCTTTATCAGGGGTACAGACAAGCTGCTTCCATGAATGTGTCCCCAGGCAATGAACCAGAACCTGGTGCCATGGCCAAGGCTGAGGCAGAAGCAGAGAGAAATGCCATAAATATTCATGTGATTATAAATAAAGTTGGATCCCTAGGCAAAAGCTACAGGGGCTTGGCAATGATTTCTTGGATGTAACACCAAAAGCATAGGCCACCAAAGAAAAACAGATAAATGGACATCAAAATTAACGTATGTGCATCAGAGGACACAATCAACAGAGTGAAAAAGGCACCCTGGGGGATGGGAGCGAATATTTGCCAATAATTGGAAGGGGTTAATATCCAGGATATATAAGGAGCTCATAATTCAGTACCAAAAAACTGACGTCACCATTAAAAAATGGGCCAATGAGTTGAATAAATGTCTTTCCAAAGAGATATCAAAATGGCCAACAAGCAAATGAAAAGGTGCTCAATGTTACTAATCACTAGTGATTACTAATCACTAAACATCACACAAATCAGAACTTGAGTGAGATGCCACCTCACATCCATCAGAATGGTTACTGTCAACAAAACAAAGACGAGTGTGGTAGAGGATGGGGAGAAACCGGAAACTTTGTGCAGTGTTGGTGGGAATGTAAAATGCTGCGGCCACTGTGGAAAACAGTGTGGTGGTCACCACAAGATTTCAAATAGAATTACCACATGAGCCAGCAACTTCGCTTCGGGGTATACACCCAAAAGAATTGAAAGCAAGACCTCGAAGAGGTATTTGCACACCCATGTTCATAGCAGCATTATTTACTGTAGCCAGTACATGGAAGTGACATATATCCATTGACAGATGAATGAAGAAAGAAATTGTTGTATATATATGTGTGCATATATATAGTGAAATAATATTCAGTCTTTAAATAAAATAAATTCCGATACATGCTACACTGTGGATAAACCTTCAAGACATTATGTAAGTGAAATGATCCACGCACAAAAAAGACAAACATTATATGATTCTACTTTGATGAGTTCCCTAGAGTGGTTAAAATTCTTATATAAAGTAGAATGATGGTTATCAGATGGTTATCGGTTTTGCTGGATGAAGAGAGTTTTGGAGATTGTGAATGTACATGACTGAAGGTACATTTTGTGTTATGTGGATTTTAGCACAATTTGAAAACTTAAAAGCATCAGCACTACGAAAGAAAACGTAAACAACATTAAAAGTCAAGACATAGGCTGTAAGAAAAAACATTTGCAACTCATATGCAAATAAGAAGTTTACAGAATCTATATAAAGAACATCTATCTATAAATGACTTAGAGGTGGGAGGGTGTATATAGCAGGATCTCATGGGGTTTAAGGAGCTACTTCGAGAAGAAAGCCTGGCACACAGTGAGTGTGTGACCAGTTACAGCTATTGCATCGCTACGTCCAGTAGCCGTGCTAAACACTGCGGTCCCCACTCCCTGTCTGGAAAATGAGGAAGATGGACCATATCACCCCTCTGTCTTCTCCACACCAGGACCCTCGCGGGGGGGTCACAAATGGTTGTCTTCGGTGGGTGTACAGCACCACCTAGTGGAGGAGAAGAAACAGTGACAGAGTATCACGAGGACATTCTGAAGACAGTTTTCAAGGCTGGCAGAGAACCCACGAAGGTAACCGGCACGTGCTGGTGTCCCCAGCAGAGGAGGGCACACAAAGCCCCCTTGTCGGCGCCCGGGACACCCTCCCCTGTGCCTGAGCCCCACGTGCTGACGGAGGCCCTCCTCCCTCTGCCTGGGCGGCCCTGGGTGCCGGCTCTCTGGATCCTGTGGGCTCAGAGATTCCTGTCTGATGTTCTCCATCTGCCCTGGGTCCAGCTCAGGGCACTGGCTCCGCTGCCCTCAAGTCCCCAGCGCTCTCAAAAATTAAGACTGTGAATTAGCAGTGTGAAACCACGTTTTTTTCTGGTTCTGCATTTTGCTACTCCAAGTGCAGAGGTTATGTGGGGGCGTGACTCCAGGCGTTGTTTTCCACATTTGTAAACAAATCAAACAATTCCATTTGCAGTCCTGACGGGTCATGCATGAAATGATGCACTTTGAGGCAGATCATACGTCTACACTATAGACACACTGGTTTTCCGATAGAGTCCCAACGGATGGACGTCTGCTGGTGTCGTCCATGCCGTCAGCCCCGTTCACGGCCGGGGGGAGGTGCACATGGAAAGTGAGAGTGATTTTGCAAGAGTTCAATGACTAGTCCTTCTGACAAGTGACAACCTTGACATGCACAGAGTGACTGTGTCCTGACTGCTATCACCCCCAGAACACGGCCATGAGAGGCCAGATACGAAAGCACACATTCCCCATCTTTGGGGACTTGAAGTTGGAAAGGGAGTCGCAAATCTTCATGGAGCCTTGGGCAGAGCTTCAAGAAAGGTCCGTGCTTACAGGGAGCTTCCCGCCTGCATGTGTTACGTGGCCGCATCTGTGTTAAAAGCGGTGGACAAGCTGTCCGTTCACCATTTCCTGGAGTTACCCAAGCAAAAGTTCCATCTATGAAAATAGGAAGTACACCCTCTCTGCAGCCTTGGGACTGAGTACTCTTCCCGGAGTTGGGGGGGTGTTCCTCAGAATGATTCTTACACATTGAGTCAACACTCAGACAACATTTGTGGAATTCATTAATTACTAAGTTCCTCTTACCCTCCTATGTCACAACTGCCGTTTCTAGACAGCTGACAAGTAAAATCAAAATAAAGAAAGTGGACTCACCTCTTCTGCCTTTGACTCCTCTGTCCTCCACTGGCCTCCACCAGTGGCTCGGGTCTGGTGGGAAATGGACACAGAAAAGACCTTGTATTGGCCCGGTCGCTCCCCTCCCTGTTCCCACCTCTCTAACTTAATCAGACTTCGATTTAATTAAAACAGAGGAAGTAATCTATAAAGGAGTCCTCGGGTGGGTTACCTTTTGCTGCATTCTTTGGTCATTGTAAAGACAGAGCCCAGCCCTCACGTATTATCGAATTAAGAAAAATTGAAAACCACACATCTCTAACTAAAAATTGTGGCCGGTGCCCTGCGAGGTGGGTGTTCAGTTTCTCACGGAAAAGCAAATGATGGTGGAAATAATTTATAGCCCTATCAGGACAAGTTTACATAGGAGGCAACCGTTGAGCTGGGCTTGGAGTTTTCGTGGAGTTTTGAAAGCCAAACAGGCTGCTCTCCGGGCTCAAAGGAGCTCATGTGGTTTTCAATGAACGAGTGAAAACAACATAGGCTGTTCATTAATCGTGTGCTTTTAATTTGCAGGGAAGACGGGAACCCTAACGACCACGTGAATGGGCGCGTGCACAGGACCTCCACTAGGGGGCGCAAGGACAACGTTCTGTATCTGCGGAAGGAGGGACGCGTTTGTTTGCCTCGCTCCCAGCAACGGTGCTGCTGAGCGTCTTGCGGGGCGGCAGGGATGGCTGGACGCTGAGCCCAGGAAGAAGACAGCCATGGTTTGGGGGGAAATAACAAGAGGGCAAGGAGCTGACGTCTTGGAGCAATGATGGGGTAGGCCCGGCAGTTACGTCCCTGCAGTGAATCCACGTATGGCCCCAGGCAGACACTGGGAGGGCCCAGTCCCCAGCGGAGGGGTCCAGCCAGGCAGCTGCGTAACCACAGGGAGGCGGACTCCGGTGATGGAAGTGGAGGGTGGAACCCTCAGAGAATCGGGTCCAGGACTCGTGGGGTCTGTGGGGGACTGTCCACGATTCTGTGGCACCTGGTGGCAGGCTGATGGGAGGCTGGGGCTGAGGCGCTGACAGATCTCAGCTGCACGGAGCCAGGGAGGACGACCCAGGCAGTGGGTGGGCTGTGAGGTCGGCACCGGGGACAGGAGCATCGGACAGCAGGGGCGCCAAGCTTTCAGATTTTGCTTGCTATTTTATCTAGTTAACTTTGTGCATATTGAAACTATTGATGGTGTCATCACGTAAAATTCACTGTGGATAACGTCTGGTTTGTTTTACCAATAATCCAAACTGACTTGTTTTTAGTCTTTTAAATTATGTACATAGTATTTTGATAATGTAATTTAAGAATAAAACTTCCAAATTGTTACATTATTAAACATTATTGAATATTTTAAAATTACATTTTTAGAAGTTTCTTTTAAAGAAAGTTTTTTTGGGGGGTAATTAGATGTTTTTTTTTCTCCTTTCTTTTAATGGAGGTACTGGGGACTGAACCCAGGACCTTGTGCAGGCTAGGCACACACTCTGCCACTGAGCTACACCCTCCCCCCTAGAAGTTTTTTTAAGTGTTTGCCAATCTCACAATGTATTGCTGTTGGCAAGTGTTCATTGTTTCTTGATGTTCCTTTGACCTCAAGGAGAGGTTTATGTCATAAAATTAAATCTAGAGATTCTACTTCATTGTTTCATGTATATATATATATATATTTAGTACATTATATGTAAATATAGACGTACAATATAAATATAACATTAGATACCTATCTTTGTGTGTCAATATTTCATGCTCATTTTTTTTCTGTTGAAGTTCAGTTGATTTACAATGTGTTAATTTCTGGGGTACAGCAGGTAATTCAGTTACACATACGTTCTTTTTCATGTCCTTTTTCCATTATAGTTTGTTACAAGCTATTGAATGTAGTTCCCTGTGCTGTACATTAGGACCTTGTATATTTTATATATAGTAGTTTGTCTCTGCTAGTCCCAAATTCTGAATTTGTCCGTACCCTCCCCTGTCTCCTTTGGTAACTATACGTTTGCTTTCTAATGTCTGGGAGTCTCTGTTTTGTAAATAAGATCATTTGTCTATTTTTATTAGATTTCATATATGTGATATCATAAGATATTTCTCTTTCTCTGTCTGACTTACTTCACCTAGTCTGATCATCTCTGGGTCCATCCCTGTTGCTGCCAATGGCATTATTTCATCCTTTTCTGTGGCTGAGTAGTATTCCATTGTGCATATATACCACTTCTTCTCCAAGGGGCTTTTTACATTGAAGGATCTCTTCTCACTCTGATCGCATCAGGCCTCACCTCTTGAATCCAATTAGATGTGTATTTAATGTTGGAAAAAATGAGAATTTTCTACAAAACACAGGGAAGTACCACAAACATGTTTTTATTGAAGTAAAGTACCACGAACATTTTTATTTAACATTGAGCCACAATTTCAAAATGAATGGCACTTGCATTGCTTAATTTGTTGCAATTTAGTCAATATTACTTCATATACATTTGGAAATATTCTGTGCTTCATCCGTAAACCACATGATGGTAGGTAAAATTCTCACTAATATAGACTCATACTTTTTTAAGATGAAAACCTTCAGCCTTGCTAATTAATATTTACCCTTTGTTAATACGTGATATAAATTCCCACTTCCACTAAACTCTTCAGAATATGTGGGTCCAGTTTGAAGGACACACAACACATTCCCTAAGGAATCAGGTCGGACCCGCGGGAGGTGAGATGAGATTTGGCCACGTGTCATTCCCGTCCTGTGCGACATTCTTCGCCTTGATTTTATTGACACTCAATGACTAGAAAGTAGAAATCTCAAATAGCCGTCTTATGTCACTGTGCATTAAAATGTAAAAATGAAGGTGTCCTAAAAGTCATGAAGCTCCTTTTAAATACTTATAAGATTCAACATAGGAGGCCACAACGGCAGTGCATAAATTGTACGTGTTTTAAAGACCCATGTTGCTGAATCCCCAGCGAAACATGAGGGTATGCTGTTGTTAAACGCTTCCCCCATATATTTTTGGCCTTTTGTCTTCAAATATGAGAAACCCAGCCAGCCTTTAGTTCTTGAGCGACTATTGCAATGTAACAACATTTGACTAATGCAATAATAAAAAACAGTACTTCAAGGCTATCTGACAGCTACCCTGCAAGCTGGGGTAAGCTGAAGTACGTGAATGGGCTTCACTCTTCCCTGCTCTGACCTGAGCTCCCTGCCCATGTTCAAACGTCTGAAATCTCCACCAGGAGACAAAGACGCATCTGACCCAATGACTATGTAGTTTAGTAAACATCTCTGTCTCTTCATCCCGAGGATGTCTGGACTACCCGCTCCTCACAAGACCATGAAAAATTAGAGCACTTTAACTTCTGTTATGAGGAGAATTGTGTCTCCCCATCAAATTCATATGTTGACCTGTTACCCCCGTAACCTCAGAAGGAGACTGTACTTGGAGATAAGACCTTAAAGAGGTGATTTGACTCAAACAGGGCCAACAGGTGAGCCCTAAATTCAATGTGACCGATGTCCTTAGGAGAAGAGGAGGTTAGAACATACAAAGAGCCCAGAGGAAAAGGTCATGTGAAGACACAGAGGGAAGGCGGCCGTCCGCAAGCCAAGGAGGGAGGCCTCAAATCGTTTTTATTTTTTTAAATTTTCTCAGGTTCTTAAAAAGGGTGGCTAGAATCTGGACACTGATAACTAAACCATTACTGAGACCCAACCCTCTGCCCGGCAATCACATGCAGCTTTGCCCCCTGTCCAATATGGTAGCCACCAGCTCTGTGTGACCCTTGAGCCCTACAAATGTGGCCATAGGCCATGGGCCACATGTACACGTTCCAGCATTTTGGATATATTGTTGAAAAATTTGTGATTTAAGTTGATTTCACCATTTTTGTTTTCTTTTTTTCTGATGTGTATTTTGTTTTGTTTTATTTTTTTAGGAAATTCAAACTGCGTGTAACTTTCGGACCTCGAGGAAGGGGGACTGTGCCCACCAGCACCACCGCCGCCACCCCCTGCCCCCTCCGCCACCCCAGCTCCTTACAATTCTCAGCCCTGCTCCTGGTTAGTGTCCCAGCGAAGGGGGCTTGTTGGGGTAGCTGGAGACAAGGCTGGTCATTTCTTCCACCTCAGCCCAGTGATGGACAAACCCACGAGTGGAAAAAAATATATATTCCAAATCATAGGTCTGAAAAGGGGTTGCTATCCAGAATATATAAACTTTTACAACTCAACTGCAGTCTGACTGAAAAATGGGCAAAAGGCTTGACTAGACATCGCTCCAAAGAAGATACACAAGTGGCCAATAAGCGCATAAAAAAAATGAGCTCAACATCGCTGATCCTGAGGGAGGTACCATCCTCACATATATTAGGATGGCTTCTATTCAAAAACATAAAACAGAATAACAAGTGTTGGCCAGGTAGTGGAGAAATTAGAATCCTTATGCACTGTCGCAGGGGAGGATGTAAAATGGTACAGCCATTAGCAGAAAACAGTATGGCCAACCTCTCAAAAACTAAAAATAGAATTAATGTATGACCCAACAATTCCACTTCCGGGTATCTACCCTAAAGTAGGGTCTTGAAGACATATTGTATGCCCATGTTCACAGCAGCACAATTTTCAAACCTACAAGGCGGACACCACCCAAGTGTCCATTGACAGATGAATGCATAAGCAAAATTTGGTTTACTTATACCATGAGATATTATTCAGCCTAAAAAGGAAGGGGATTCTGATACAGGGTACAACACGGATGAACCTTGAGGACATTGTGCTCAGTGAAATTAGCCAGTCTCCAAAGGACGTGTGCCGTGTGGTTCCACTTCCATGAGGCACCTACTGTAGTCAGACTCAGAGACAAAGGAGAATGGTGCTGTTCAGGACAGCCCAGGATCTCCCTCCAGGCAGCCACCACAGCTGATTACTTCAAAGAAGCAAGCAGATGTCCTGTGTGCTGGCCTTCCCTGAGAAAGAAAGCCGTGTGCTTGAAATGTGGAGACACCCCCACTGCCTCAGTTTACTCCAAGAGGACCCCTGCACGAAAGCTGGTGTGTCCTCAAGCTCTGTGACCTCTCAGAAAGATTAACATCAGACCCAACTGGCTGTGGGGGAAGTTATTTGTCCAAGATAAAGGAGCTGAAGAGCTGAGGGTTGTTCCCCAGAGGAGCCCAAGGATGCTGCCCTTCCAAAGAGAGACCCTGACCCCCCGCCTCCTTGCCACACTGAGGGACCAGAGGTGATTGACGTTTCCTTGTGCCAGGGATAGAGTGAGCTCAGCCTAAGGTTTCTGCCATCCAGGGCAGCCCCAAAAGCAGTGAAAACAGCACATATTCTGGAAGCACTCAACTGCTAAGAAGGAAAAAGCTAGAGGATGAGGAAGGCGAAGCTATTCTGCTGGCTTCTGTAGGTCTGGAGAGCCATCCTGAGGACAGCTCCCTGGTGGGAAAGAGGGGCGGGGGTGCGGTGAAATCAACCTTCATTCTGGGCGGGCGAAGGCCTCTGGCGGTGTCATGCAGTGTCCTGCGGTGTCCTGCGGTCCCTGGCAACAGCTGAATTCCTTTTGGAGGCGGTGGGGACAGGAGCATGAGTATGATGGGGGCT